>NW_008624403.1:0-709 GCF_000691845.1 Merops nubicus | reverse complement strand
GACGCAGTTAAAATTCTCTCTACACTGATGTCTTGCTCCACCTGAGCAAGGCAGACCAAAACCACCAGTATATGTAAGAACTGATAGCAACAGACTTCCCTGTGGACTGCTTGAGCACAAGGCCTGAAAAGAAACTGATTATTTTATAGAATACATGGTTCTCTCATATGAAGCATGCAGATGTATTGCAAAGTTGTGCTATAAGAACTGCAGCCAAGACTGGTGAAAGACAAGGAAGGCATTAATACCATCTTAATATCCCCAAACTAACAACTGCATGTGTTAATGCAAGAGTTTATACATCACTCCTCTGCTGGCATATCCCTCTTCCTCTCTAGTAAAGCACCACAGCTGAGTATCACGTGTACAGGGGCAAAAACACTGAAAAGGGCAAGGGCTGTGCTAAGTGGGGAATCCTCTATCCAAAGGGAACAGGTAAGAGAAGGAGTCCTACAGTAGTGACTTGTGCATTGGCCCTCATCTGTGACAAAATCCCTATAGGGGGTTCTTGCTACAGAGTGAGGGACTATTGATATGAGATAGTCCCTCACCCAACTCACAGCCACTCAGAAGTCTGAGTGACCCCGTCCTCCAAGGATGGTGGAGGAGGTATTCCCTGGTTAATTTGAACCCCAGTCTCGCCACGGGAAAGGAGCTGGCTGTCCCACTGCTGCTACGGTAGCTGCACACATGCTCACACCTAGAGCTG
>NW_008624402.1:0-5824 GCF_000691845.1 Merops nubicus | reverse complement strand
GGCGCTGGCATCACCCAGCCCCTGCACGCCGCCCTCCCGCCTGCTGACACAGGCCACAGGCCACTGCAGCGGGCACCGATCGCCTCTGTTGATGGCCCCGATCTCGGGGTTGAGCACTGCTCCCCGTCCCCGTCCCACACACCCTGAGAGGAGGGTACAGCCTCTGTGGCACGTTTTCACCTTCACACATGCATCAGGCTGGGCCCGTTATGCCCTGTGTGGCATGCACAGCCTGCAGGGCTCTAGGACCCCTCCATTCTAGGGTGTCCAGCCCCTGACACGCTGCAAGCAGTCACCTCTGCCACCAGAACGTGTATGGGGAGCCCGTGGTGACTGCCGTTGCCTCCCCGCCACACAAATGTGCTTGCAGTGCAAGGCCTCCGTGTCTCCTGGCTGGTGGCACCTACAGAAGTACGTGTAACTTGGGGATACATGGCTTCTCTGTGTACTCCGTTGTTCCTCCCTCTCACCTCATACCTAGCACTGCACATTGCTCCCTGCAGCAGCCTTCTGCCAGGAAACTCGCCATCACTTTATACAGACAAGAAGAGTCCACAGGTATAAATATACCCCAGCTATGCACATGCAACTGTATTATTAATTTCCCATTAAACAAAATCACATCCCATATGCTTTTTATCCCCCGTCTAGCACCTTCATAACACCATCGATCCCAACAAGAGGCACAGCCCTGTCCGTTTCCCCCACTAAACACAAGGGTGGCAGTGGCTGCGCTCGTTCTCCCTCAAACGGATGCCTCCGCTGTCCCACACCTCGTAGTGCACGTGCACATTTTATCCCACCGCAGTGAAACATCCTGGAACACGAGTGGAGGATTTATTGTTACAGGCACCAACCGAGCATTACGGATCCTGTAACATGATCCGCGCTTTCATCTGCCAAACCACGCCAAAAATACGTCCACCCAGCATACGCTGGTAATGCAGGTGTTCCATAACACCATCTCACCATCCCTGCTGCAGGCCGGTGTGCCCTGCTCTAGCTCCGCCATCTTGTACCCGTGCCTGTTTACCGCCATGTGCTCCAGCACGGTCCCACAGTGCAAAGTATGCATGTGGCGACTCCACAGCGCGAGCCGCCCCTCCCACGCAGGTCATGCCCACCTTGCTAGCAAAGACTAGACTGTATGTTCCAAAACACTTGTGGTATTCACCTTCCTGCACACAGAGGAATCCCACGAACTCTGGCCAGCTGCAGTACACATATGTGCACTATCCCTGTCTGTATAGTATTGCCTGAATGATGCTGCTGCTATCCCTTATCTCAGCTCTGTGGAGGAAACGCAGTAGGATCGACTCACAGTACTATTCCACAGATGCTATCCATCCTCTGTACAGATAAAGCATAATTCAGCGCTACGGAAGTATACAGTGGGTAGTGCCCCCACCAAAGTCATGTGGATCCCTGCAAGACTTTTCATTCCCTCTTTTGTGCACTGCCAGCCGTGATCCTCTCTTAACAGGAGCCATGTGGACAGCCACATCAGATTCCCATGCTGAGCAGCCTGACTCTGTGTGTACCTCTTTGCTCTGGTGGTTTGGCAGTGTGGTGAGAGGCACGACACAAAGACTCCTCCAAGGGAGTTAGTTACTGTCTGTCTCTGCAGGTGCTCCCCAACGTTCTTGCCAGCAAGGTTATGATCTGGAGAGGGTTATTCTCTACCAGTGAGGCAACGTGAACCCCAGCACCTTGGTCACCAATGTGCCTAGCTTCCCAACGAGGCACCACTTCCCTGAAATCTTTCTTTGTTCAACACCTGAACACTTTTGTACAAGGAATGCCCTCAGGTTTCCCCAACCTCACCTCCAGCCCCTTTTTCTTTGTAACTTGAAGCGTCTCAGTCAGCAGAAGCCTTAATTTTCACTCTAAAAAAAGACCCATTCAGGATACAAATTATTATGATTAAGGTGTTTTCAGTGTTTGTGAAGGCTAAGTAGATTAGATGGATTTTTTAAAAAAGAGTTTTCAAAATATTTTCCTTTCCCGATAACACTGTGAGATAGACTTCCAGCTCTTTGGCTGGTTTAAACCTGGAAGTTGCCCTACCTTGCTGTGGTTTGATGACTTACCCCGTTAAACTGAATCGCCTGATTTTATAGCACTTGGCTTGGCAACAATGACAGCGAGATCTGTGTAATCTAACCCTCCCAAAATGCTGATGCATGCCAATGTCCCAAACAACCCCACAGCACACTTCAGTTGTGGAAAATGCCTGCAACATCCCCTCACTTTGGTGCTGCACCTGTGATAGGGAAAGCCAAACTAACCAGAGGACTCTCCATGTATGCCTGCTCAGCTCCGCTTCTGGGGACAACAGGGTGAAGTGGGCTCCATATCCCCACAGCGCCATGCTGGAGCAGCCTCTGGATTATTTCTGTAGTTTTACGCACGGTCCGAGGACATGGACCATGGACCCAGGTCCAAGTCACAGGGTTCAGGTGCCAGCCTAGAGAACCAGGAGCGAGTCCTGATCCACCTTCCTCCACCTTGCTGACAGCCTCCCTTGCTCAGGCTTTTTATCAGGCCCAAAGCCCCTTCTCGGTTTCACTTTTGGCAGAGACATGTTTCTCCAAGGTAACAAGAAGAGCAAGGTGTGACATTGTTTCACCCTGGTACTCCTTAAGCATTTTCACTGGGGCATGGATGGAAGCCAGAAACCTCTGTCCAGGGTATCTCACTGCTGGCCAGTGTGGCAGGCGAGGGTCAGAGGGAAGGACTCCAGAGCATTTTGGAAAGAAGGGAGACTTTCCAGGCTAGAGTGAACCGTTTCTATGTAGGACACAGATAAGACACTATAAGCATGACTTGCTGGTGCTGCAGACAATGTGATCTTAAAGATCTGTTTATGGTCTCTCAGGTTGTTTTTTGTATTGGACTCCTTTTGTGTCCAATAATAAAGCAGAGGTGTTAATGTGTTTAGATGCTGGACATTGTGATGCTGCCACTGTACTGCTTCCTTTCGGTTTGGGGAAACAGATGTACTTCTGCTTTACTTTTCTTCATTTTTGCTGTTCCTGTGACTGAGGGTTACTCGAGCCTGACTGCAATATCCGCTTTGCCAGGTTATGTGCAACAAGTGACATGAAAAATATCTTTCCATACCTGTGCAAAACCGGTGTCACCTGATGTATCCATAAATGTGATGCTACTCCTCAAAGGCTGCAGGTAGATTTCACTTCTTCCTTTACACAAGTCACAAGTTGTGACCATTTGTGGCGGATATGAGTGGACTTACCCCTCGCGGATTCCTTTCAGCAGCCCTGTAGGCTCTCCTGATGGTATCGATGCTGGCCATGACTCCAAGTTGAGGTATTACAGTTTCTGCCAATTAACTTTGAAGATCTCAGGATTTCTGAGAAGTCTTGCCTTTTTCTTTGGTAAAGGCAGAGAATTTTGCCCTAGACCATTTTGAGCTAGAAGGGGTATCAAACTCCCTGATAAGTAACTTTTACTTTCAAATTAGCAAGAAACTGGTCCTAACCTTCACTCAATATTCAATATTTGGTTATTGTCCCAGAGTCTGTGTCTCTTCAAACCCCTTGCCCATTTTAAGCTATCTTGTGAGAATTCTGTGAGCCCAAAACTAGCCAAAGCAACTGTCCTGAATTCTGGAAGTCTTCCCCAGTACCACAAAGCTCATTCCTCTGTCTGAGATGCTCTTCTCCACTTCCAGATTTCTGCAAAGTCTCCATAGCAAGCTAAGGAAATCTAAATGATCCATTTTCATTGTTGGCTTCTTCATCGTGCCCCCCACTCCCATTTTATTTTCTGTTTGTTTTATTTCACAGAGAAGTAAGAACTTATTTGTTTAGCACAATGGAAGTATCTTCGCTTTGGTGTCAGACACGGAAGAAAATTACACAAGAAATAATCTCCTCATCTTTTGAAAAAGAGACAATAGCCCTTCCTGTCATGTCCAAGAAGCTGCTCCTGCAGCAAACAACTGTCACTGGAACAAGAAGCAGAGAGAGACTTGCACACAGAGAATCTGGGAGCATACAACCAGAACGAGAGCAAGATCTACTAAACAGGCAATGCATGCTTCTTTTTTTGAGAACAACATTCCAGCGTCCATGAAGGACCCAATGTTTTTCACAGCCATCTAGGTGAGGACTGCCCATAGGCCAGCATGACTCTGCATCTACTTCCCGCTAGCAGAGCAGCGGCTCAGCCTTCACTTGGCACTCAGGAGCCTCATCTCCCGTTTCGCCAGGAGGAGGGGCAGGGTGACCGGTGCGGCCGTGCAGCCAGAGCCACACCGGCAGCCAGACATGCTCAGTGTGCTAGGCAGTGCTAGCAGCAGAAAACTGAGGTGGAGGGGGAGCTAGAGAAGACTGGGGGTTGCTCAGCTCCCTGTAAATAGGAACTGTTGATCTCTATCTCTGTATGCTTTGCTGGTTTGCTTGCTTTAAAAAACATCACAGACATACTTGGTACTGTCACCTATAGCTAAAGTTACTTGATATTTTCCGTCACAAGTCTGTTTTCAGTTACTCAAAACTTTGACAGGTATCAGACATTCAGATTTTAATTTTCCATCTCTAGCTTCACCTTTTTTTCTTTTTTTTTTTTTTCCGAAGATGGAGGCTCTTAGTAAGATATAAGAAACAAATGTTATTTTGCAATTCTAAAATTTTGACTTTGCAACATTACCAGTTTTTTAACATAGATCTTGAAATGAAAAGCTGGAAGCAATACCCAAAAGTTAGGGAGGCTTATTAGTTATCATTTTTAGGTTCCCATTTACCTAAGGTGGATTTGATAGCGATGCCCTGCTCCCCTTTTCATGAAACAAGCAGTTTGATCCAGTCAGAGAAGCAAATGGTCTCAAAGGGACTGCAGTAATGGCCTAGTGGTTTGAGCTGCCCTGGGTTGCAATTCTGTGATACCTACTTTTGCATTTGAATTCTCTGTCATCTTCTGCCTTCAGCTGAATCTGGGAGAGGTGTTTTCAGCTCTGTACTCAGCAGCAGTTGTGCTCCTAGGAACAGTGCAAATTAGCTTAGAGGTTGTATACCCCATTTGATTGAGTGTGAACCCCACTGCCACTGAGAAGAGCTGATGGACTTGGATTTGCTTGACCTCTCAAGCAAAGGACATACAAGACTCAAATCTCAATGGTGATAACTACCTAAGTCACCTTGAGCTAAAAAACAGCCAGAGGTTTGCAAAGCTGCTAGAGCCACTATTGTCTGGAGGAAGTTTTCTTATTTAGGGTAACAGGCAACAACTAGCCAGGTAACCCTGGGGCTGTGCCCTCAATGCAGAAACCAATGATCACATATCAGGTCCTGGTCTGAGATGCGGTATTCAGGGACAGGTCTTGCACGTACAGGTTTCTTGAAGTTGTCAGTTACTAGCTTGTGACACTTGGACTACCATGGCATGTTTGTTCTTAAAAAAGATACATTTGGGACCAACATTTAAGTGCCTTTCTTATGGCAAATCATTGGGAGGCTCTGGAGCCCAAGTTTCAAGGGCTGTGTGTTTATTCCCTCGTCGACAACATAGGCAACAGAATCTGCTTTGAGAGCAAGCAGGAGCCCACAGACTCCTGCAGGCAAGAGCACCCAACAGCATACTCATGGACTCCCAGGTACCCGGCCAAGGATCTCCATAAAACCCACATGAAGTTGGCAGCCATGGCCCCCACCACGTTTTCGTCTCTGCCTCTGTCTGATGTGTGCCTGGACTTGAATTCTCCTGTCGCACTTCCCGGTGCCTCTGCCCTCCCGCCCTCATTCCCTAAGGAGCGGCAGGGTGAAGGCCCCTGAGGCCCCGGCCTGCTGGGCAGCCCCACCCT
>NW_008624401.1:677-3562 GCF_000691845.1 Merops nubicus | reverse complement strand
GTCACCTGGAGGTGACTGAGCCCGCTGACTCCCTTCTAGCATCCACTTGGCACGGGCACGGCCATGGGTGCGTCTCTGGCCAGGGTGCTGGGGGCACGGGGCTGCTCCTGGGGTGTCCCTACCCTGTTGCCAGGGCCAGGGTTTGGGAGGAAAGGCAGCTGGGCTCTGTGAGGCTTACTGGGGCTTGGCAATGACCAAGGTATCGCTAAGGAAGAGGAAGTCCCTCGTCCTCGGCACACGGCCCCGGGTCACCCGCACCTGCTTCCAGAGCAGCGGCTCCGGCGATGCTGGGACAGGTGCGCACTGCTGCTCGGGCTCAAGGTCGTCCCTGCAGAGCAGATGGGGCCAGGCAGGAGAAAGGCAGCTGCAGTGGGGCCCGGCTGTGCCGGCCAGCGTGTCCCTGAACCACAGAGGGAGCTCACCTGGAGCCGTGGCAGCAGTTCAGCTGGCCCATCCCAGCAAGTCCAGAGAGCTCCCGTAGGACACACTGGAGAGGCTGTTTCTGAGCGCCAAAGTCAGGCATGGAAACCTATCTTCAAGGCCCAGGAAGAGAACACCTGGCCTGCATTTTTGGGACTCAAATCCCCTGAACTCTTGTGCCCTGAGGCTGCAGCTGGCAGAGCTCAGACTAGGCTCTGTGCCCCCTTTACACCATCCACAGAGGGGAGTTACTGCCGGAGGGGGTGCAGGGCTTGCCCTTTTCCCCACTTGCAGCCCAGGCACCGACATTCGTCACCTCTCTACCTACAAACAGCCCCGTGGCTCAAGCGTTTCAGTCCTTTGCATTAGGCCACTTTAAAAGGCTGGGGGATATTTCTGTTGTGCCCCCCACGCCATTACCGAGGGAGTGGAACCTCTAGAACAGTATTTTTCCCACCGCAGTAAGCCCCAGGGATCCCTGTTTCCATCTTTGTATGGAACCAGGAGGGTGAGAGGGACAGCAGCTCGCCAACGGATGCTGTGGGGAGATTTAAAACACAAACCCAATCAGCTAAAGCACCAGCGCTGGCCCTCTGAAGGCTGGCGAGGACAGACTGCTCTGTGCCAGAGGGGCAGCAGTACTCATCGGGAACCCGTGCATCCAAGCCACCGGGCCCAGGGGCTGACCTGCAAATGAGCCACACACTGGTGAGCCTCACGCAGCATTGGGGTGGTCGCACCTTTCCTCACCTCTGTGCCACCATTCATCTGCTCTCTTCCTCCATGTGCACAACGCTTCCTGCATAGGGCTTGTCACTCACCAGAGAGACCCTGCACCCTGTTACTGACCACCCTGCCCTCCAGCGGGCAAAGAGCTCAACGTGAAACAGGGAGATCATAAGAGGCAGGGTGGAGGTCTACTGAAGGTCCTCAGCAGATGGCCGCAGAGCCCTGGAAGTTCCATTGTCACTCTGTATGGGAGTGTGGCTCTGCACTTCCTGCCAACAAGGACTTTGCTCCTCACTTTTTGCGTGCCTGCTAGCTGCCTTGCCCCACTTGCTCGCTGGTGGGGGTGAGGTGAGGAGTGGGCTGGGGTGCAGGGAACTGTGTATGTGGTGGGTTGGTTTGGGGGGGCAGGGCATGAGATAGAAGGGTGGAGGGGAAATCTTGCATGGAAAAAACTCCTCGGGAAAAAACAGTGGAAAAAACCTCCCAGAAATATGTATACAAACATTTTATTTCTATAGTGTATTCTCTTCAGAGTCAATAAAATCGTGCATACGCTGAGATGACGGAGGGATTGGGGCATCCTACGAGGAGAGGCTGAAAGAGATGAGATTGACGAGCCTTGTGAAGGCTCCGAGCAAGGGTAAATCCTATCAATGTGCAGAAGTATCTGGTGGGAGAAGGTAAGGAAGGTGGAGCCAGGCTTTTCTCAGCAGTGCTCAGTCACAAGGCAAGGAGACTTTGAAGGACAGATGGAGAAGCCTCGCAGCAAACAGAAGTCTCTGAGGTGCACAGAAAGGCAACAATGGGACATAGGATGCACAGAAAAGCAAATAAGGGGACCTGAGGACACCAGAAGAGCAGAGTGCCATGCATGTTACAGGCATGAGAGAGCATCAGCAGGGAAGACAAATGCACGCCTCCACAGACACTTGCATGAACACGTACATGCCTTGTGCTGACACAAAGACACTTGGGTGGACCCCCAAGGCTTGCACAGACACATGCTCCCATGGACAGAGATCTCACAGAACAGAAGGAAAATCCTGACTGCCCCCAGCCTCTATAGCTCTATTCCAGCTTTCTTCTTCAGCTAGAGCTGAGCCTGGGTTGCAAGGCAGAGCTCTGCTCGGGGCAGGCTGCTGGCGATGGCAGCAGCCATTCTTCCCAGCCAGTACACTCAGAACCTCTGCTCTTCCCTGATTCCACTGCAATATTCTCCATGTCACTCCTGCACTTCCACTGCAGGACAAAAAAAGTGACAGTTCACTTGAACCAAATTGGTACTCGGAACTGCAGCTATGTGAATTGCTCACCTCCGCAGAATCTTGTTTGTTAAAAAGACAGGAAGGAAATTTAAAATATGAAGTGACAACAGAGGCATTTAAAACCAAACCAAACCAAACCAAACCAAACCAAACCAAAGCACAAAACACCAAAAAAACCTAAAAAAGAATAAAAAAAAAACACCAAACCCAAACAAACACAAAAAAAAACCCCACCGGCCTATGAAAGAACACATATATTCCCACCTTCCCTGCTCCCCCTACCCCTGAAACCCTGCAGGCTGATCCCATGCAAGGCCCTCCATAGGTCCCTTCGGCAAATGCAGGAGGACCCAGTCACTCAGCAGGGGAGTTTTGGAAAGGCAGGCAGGGAGGGTTTCTTTCCTCCTGCAGCCAGCACTTCTGCAGAAGATGGGATCCTACTGTGCTGGAAAGGTGCCCTTTGGAAAACTT
>NW_008624401.1:0-578 GCF_000691845.1 Merops nubicus | reverse complement strand
AGGCATCACACAGGGTGCGTGAACAAGCCACACCAGTGCTTCATGATCCTCAGAGGGATGTTGTGTTGTGCTCCCTTATCTCCAGCCCAAACCTGCCGAGTTTTGGGAGATGCCACCATCTCTCACCCTCCCAGCAGGCAGTGCTGGGAAGAGCCTGTCCTCATCCTCTGGGAGCCTTTCCCATCAGCACCGCCCAGGGTGTGCTGTGAGGTGCCCCAAGCCCGCCTCTGCTCCATGCTGAACCAGCCCCAGCCCCTGAGCCCCTCTGGTTCATCAACCTGTCTGGGACCCCAGAGAGGAGGCAGGACCCAGATGCGGCCTGAGGGTGCTGAGCAGAGGAGAACCCCCCTGGTGCTTTCTGGCTAGCAAAGAGAGCAGGAGAGGAGCCACCAGAGCGAGCCACGCACTGCCTTTGGCACCTCGTGGGAGGAGGCCGGGCAGCCCAGACACTCGTGCTGGGGCCACAGTGCTGCCAAGGTGACCGCCGGGGATGGAGGTGGCCCATTGTGACATCACCTTCTGATGGATTGTGACATCAGCGAGCAAGGGACTATGACCCGGCGTCCCTCGCCCCTTAA
>NW_008624400.1:0-1378 GCF_000691845.1 Merops nubicus | reverse complement strand
CAATCCGCCCCTGTACACAGCCCGCGAGAAACTGCCCGCGGCTGTTCCGAAGGAGAGAGCCTCGGGGAGCCCGGTGCGCCCCTTGCGCCCCTCCTCCCCGACGGCTCTTCGAAAGAGGAATACTTGGCAAGCTTGTCCCCTCTTGGACGGCAGAGGATGGGGCTCCCGCACGCTGTGGCCCAGCGAAGAGCCGGGGAGGCCGACTCTGTCCCGCTAGCATCCCGCACCACTCACCCCTCCGCAGCCGCGCACCCCCCGCAGGGTTCCGCTCCGCCCCCGCCCAGACTTTCCCGGAGAGAGAGCCGCTACCCCCGGGGACGGAGGGGTCGCTCGTTTCTGCCACCGACAGCCTGATTTATAGTAAATTCTTCCCCCAACACCCTCACAAGCCGCAACAAATCAGCGAGGTGTGCCGGCTAGTTGCTCCTTCTCATCCTTCCCCCGTATTAAGGGACGCTTTTTGGAGAAAGTTTAGGTGCAAAGCAAACCATTATTCTACCTGCAGGTTGTTTTATGTTAAACGACACTTGCTGTCGCAATTTAAAACCCCAGCTTCCCAGACAAATTGCATACCACACAGGCAAAATAAAACCGAAAACCTAAGAGCTGAAATAGAAATCATGCTGAAAACATGAAGTCGTTTATGCTGTAAATAAATTCCCTGAACACCTGGTAGGCTATAAATTAAAATGTACAGCTAATAGGCTTCTTTGATTTAAGCTGCCCCTTCGACTAATGAAAAATAATTGTGAAATCGCCTGAAAAAAAAGCTGCCTCCCCCTACCCCCCAGTCTATTTCTTATGTTAAAGGTAAAACGTCCATCAAATATTTTTAGAATTTCCTTTCCCCGCGAAATTTAAAAAAAAAAAAAAAAAGAAAAAGAAAAAGAAAACCAAACCAAACACCCCAACCCTTACAGACTCAGGAAAAATAAATAGCCTTTATAAACTTGGAATACTGAAGTTACTTCACAATTTATTACTTCACCTTTTCCTTGAGTTACAGCCCTCTGTGCCTCTCAGAGATCACCCTGGCCAACAGTGGTTGATCTTCTCAGCAATCGCTTCCAAAACTATGTCCTATCCTTGAGAAAAAGAAAGGAAAAAAAAAAAAAGTGAAGTAAATAAAAAAAAAAGTAATACTGTTCAAAAGAAATCCAGCCCTAAAGACTTTTTATTCGACCTGCAAGAGATCACTGCTAGATAAAGAGTGTTAAAAGCAGGTGCTTTTCTCCCTTGCTGCTCTTTTTGTAATGAAGAACACAAGCTTCTCCTAATATATATAGTGAGGGAGACCCTTCTCTATTGCTTTTATTGAAAAGACCAAAGTTGTGACATCACTAACCACCTTCCTATGGCTGAGTTTGCCTCATCTCTG
>NW_008624399.1:37485-52339 GCF_000691845.1 Merops nubicus | reverse complement strand
CACTTCATCTCTTCAAAGTTATCCTGATGCCCTCCAACGTGAACGTTAATGACTTCCCAGAAGCATTTGTGGCATTTGAGGAAAAGTTCAAGCGATAAAGGCACTCAGCACAGACATTGTCTCGCTCTTGTCAAAGCGACACTGTCCTACCAGAGGGCATGACATCTGCTCTGCTGTGTGTCAGGTGGCACGTGTAGGCTCCTGGAGGAATGCCTTTGCTCTCTGAAAGTTCCAGCACCAGCTCCTGCAGCTCAGTGGCCGGGATGGCTGCAGGACAGAAAATGTGGTTGCTTGATGAGTAGCTCGTGTAAAACGTTTTTACTTGTGTAAAACCTCTGAGTCCAGAAGAAATGGGGAACACTGCTCAGTTCCCCAGTTCAGTGTTAAAAGAAAATCACAATAAAATGCAAAGCAATATAAACATTGCATTTTTCAGATTTTATTATTTTTTGAAATTAAATATTAGAACAGAGATGCTGATGCTTTTTCAGATCCAAAGTTCTTCACACAGCTATGTGGTGACACCAGGCTCAGCCTTTGCTGAGTTTGTGTAGCTCTCACAATTTTGGAGGTAAGTTTGAAACCAAAACATGTATTTCAAAACCCAGGGGACTAATGAATGGAGCTCTAAATTAGTTGATTTTAAGAGCCTTAAAGAAACAATTTAAAAATAATTTCTTTAGTAAATGCTGATAGTGATTTGCTTTACATTTATTTAAAGTCTGTGACAGGCATTTAGATTCCTTCACTCACAAACAGTATGTATTTGTTTTTTTCTGTTCGTTTTCTTCACTGGAGCGTTGTTGCTAGAGCAGATAATGACTTCTTCCTCCTCTGTGTTCTTGACATTCTCTCTTTCCTACACACTGCCACACAGCTATTCTCTTTTGCTGGGGGTTACTTAGTTCCAGTTCACCTTCACATGGTGAGCAGTTTATTTTAAATAAGTGGGGTACTGCAGCAGAAAAATCATCATTGCTCTTTTCCCAGTATCCTAGGATAGGCTTTTGAACAAAAATGGCTGATTATTCAAATTTAGCTTTAATGTGTGCTGGGCTGCAGCATGTAATTTCTCACCGCACTTTCTCGTGCAGAGGAAAGATTCAGAAAGTCTTGTAAGTAAATTGCAGACTCAGTGCTGAGTTTCCTCCCAGGCAGCTAATGGGTTTGGGGTTGCTCTCTCTCACATCAGAGTCTCTTCTTGACATCATTATTTTTCTGCCAGCTTGACTTGAACCTAAGCGTGTGGCAGGGGTGGGAACCCCTAGCCGGAGGAAACTCACAGGAAAACAAACCCAAGTGAGCACTTCCAAACATCTTGCTGAAATGTGTACAGAACCACCAGCTGTTTATTACTCTATGTTGCAGGCTGTCATGTTTTTTTACTTATAACACCTATTTCTTGGGTTGGCAATCACATTTATGTTTGGAGCAGAGCTCTCTCATAAATAGGGGATTCAGCTTCAGTTGCCAGGGGATGACTTGTCACAACCCTATCAAATGGCCATCTGCTCAGCCCTGCTGAGATGTCTCCATGTAAAAGGGAAATGGTTATATATTATGTCCTCTTTCTCTGCACTGGACACTTACGGGCCACTTCTCACCTAAGTGAGCTTGAAAAGCAGCTTACTTGGAGGCAACCAGGCAAGTCCTTGGAGTGCCTCCTCTTTCCCATGCTAATGGGAGCTTATCCCGTGTATTATGTTTATGTAAAAGACATTAAAGATTGTTAGTAAAATGCTTTGTTAATCTAGACTGTGTCCTCGTTATCTGTGCCTTAGTAGCTCCACTGGACAGCATTATTTGCACAATCTAGTTGTTACTCTGAGAGCAAATTAATCCATTTTCTGCCAAAGCACTGACCTCCTGTGATTGATTGACCTGGCGAGCAGCCCTCTGCTGACAACGGGGTATAAAAAAGGGACTTCTGAGTAAATAAATATTATTAGACTCCAAACCGCCCGGAGCCATGAGGGTGATACTCTTGGCTGTGGTTTATATCCCATTGACTGTGGCTGTGGAACGGTAAGAAAAGACATCTGGCATCTCCAGCACGTGTCTCAGCCGGCTAACCAAGGTCTCAAAGAAGAAACACGAGAGCTCTAGGAAGGAGAGCCAGTTAATTTTGGTGTGTTTATTTTATTTGCATAGAGTCCCCCTCATTCGATTCAAATCTATCAAGAAGCAGCTGAAGGAGAATGGAGAATTAGAGGAATTTTGGAGGAATCACCACCCTGACATTTTTGCCCGGAGGTACCTGCATTGCTTCCCTGCAGATATTGCGCTGTCGGTAGGAACTGCTTCAGAAAGGCTGTACGATTACATGAATGTAAGTACAGTTTTAGTAACTCAATCATAAGGATCCTTTGTTCTCTTGAAGGCTGATTTTTTTTTTTTCCTAGCACATTTCAAATCTAGTCTCTCAGTGAAATGATAGGACTTGAGATGTTTTGGTGCTCTACGCTATAAATACTAGATCATAAAAAATATTTACTGGTCTGCAAAATAAAGCACGTATAGTTCCAGTTTAGCCTGGGACCCGGGTAGAAAGCTGATGTAGTGTAGCAGTGGCAGTCCTGTGATAGGTTTTATTTTTCTATAGATTGTTATTGGACTTGGTTGGGTCTCCAAGCAAATGTGAAAGGTTTACCTGTTTCAATCTTGGTTCAGGACTGGGTTTTTAGTAGCAGAATCTGGAGACTTCATTTAGCTGTATTCTATTTATCAGAAACCTGGATGTTTGCACATTATTAAAAAAATCCCCCAAATCTCATTTGTTTGATCATGTGGAGTCATGAATCAGTGATAACAAAGACCCAAGTAAAGCGTTTATCTTTCTGCCTTTATCTCCTGAGCTTCATGTGTATTAAATATTGGACACTGACCTGGGTCTCACACTAACCTGACTGAATTTACCATCTGAATTGAAAAAGGAAAAATATGGGTTTCATTTGATCTCAGACAAGCAAGTCAGCAGGTCAACAATTTCGTAATAGTCTTTCCTGGGTGTAGCATTTTGTCCATTTGGATGGTCTTTGTTTTCTGTTTTATCTGATTCTTCTGTTATGCTTATCTAAAGAATAAGCAGCTAAGTTGCAGATATGTTGTGGAGGCTGCATCTGAACAGGGAAGGGAAGGCCGAAACAATTCAGCAAGAACTTCCTGACACCTGAGGGCCATAAAGAAATGTGCCACGATGAGCTAGAGGCGTGTGTGAAGAGGAACAAAGGAGACCAAAACATTTTGTCCTGCTTTAAGCTTATCGAAGGGGGATAACTCTCAAAAGGACAAACCAAAAGCTGCTTCCCCAGCATGTCCAGCCAGCACCAGAAACAATTTTGTGGAGGTTTCAGTGCAGTGTGGTTATGGTTTTTCTGGGTGGGTTGTTTCTTTTTTTTTTTTTTTGGATGTATGTGTCTTAGAGCTGCCTTACTTTACAGATTAGTTGTGAAAGGCTTGTTTAATACAGGAAGGAACAAAATCCTGTTGTATGGCTGGGTATTCTCTTAAATGGTGCACTTGCTTGGCTTTTCATGATTATCTCATTCAGACTGTAAACTCTGGGATGAGAAACTATATTCACTGTGTTAATATACAAGTATGCACTTGAAGATACCTATTCAAATATTTGTACTGCTACAAATGGCTTGGCACTGGCTATTGCTTTTCTATCCCTTATTGAATTCCAGAAATGCCTCTCCCTAAAAATAGGTCTCTTAATGCTGAAGTGCTCTTCCAGGGCCAGATAGGGGCACTTAGACACTTGCATCTGGGATACGGATAAACTCTTCACTCCAGCATTCACGTGTTCACGGATTGTGTCTAGCCTCAGCTGGTGTTCAGGGATGGTTAGTGGTTTCTTTATCGTCTGGATGAACTTTGTTCAGCACATCAGATACAGTATGTGAAGCAGAATTCATTTTTTGACTCGCTAACAGCTGCTAATTGCAAAGGGAAAAGCCCAGCCACATGTGACAGCGTTTGTGCCACCGGCCGGGGCCCTCTGATGCCAGCCGGGGTTTAAATTTAAATGAAATGGCACCGGCCACCGCGCCAAAGCACTGCGTGGCGGCCCCGGTCCTGCCTTTTCCCGAGGAAGAGCTCGGCGGGAGGCAGCCCGGGGCTGACGGGTCCTTCCTCCCCAGGCGCAGTACTACGGCGTGGTGAGCGTCGGCACCCCGCCCCAGAGGTTCACCGTCGTCTTTGACACCGGCTCCTCCAATTTTTGGGTCCCTTCCGCTTATTGCATCAGCGAAGCATGCAGTAAGAAACGTTACCCTCCCTTACACTCCTCGTGTCTTGGGTACCTC
This sequence comes from Merops nubicus, assembly GCF_000691845.1. Lineage (NCBI taxonomy): Eukaryota > Metazoa > Chordata > Aves > Coraciiformes > Meropidae > Merops > Merops nubicus. Next base: position 48,029 of record NW_008624399.1, on the reverse strand, counting down.
GGCCGCCTCTCCTTGCCCAAGGAGCGTGCCTGCGCAGGGATTTGGGAGGGGAGGATTTGAAGCACCCCTGAGAGCCGCTCTGCCCTCCCTGGCTTGCTCCGCTGTCTCCACCCTGCCACCAGGGCAGGCGCCGGCTGCAGCTGCCGAGTGTCCCTCTGCACCATGAGGTGTCTGGTAGAAAAAGACATGAAAATAAACCTGCGAGAGCTACAAATAGCGGTGGAAATGCCCATTCTTGTTTTAGTTTGTCTTTAAAATCCAAACGAACATCCAGGGTACAGAAAAAGCCTCTGAGGGAATGGGCACCTCCATCGACACCTCCCTCATAAGACAAGCAAAAATCTCCCTCACCTGCATCTTGGCTGGCTGTGCATTGAGGAGCGGGTGCGTTGCCCAGACCTCCCCTTGGTGCGCAGGTGTCATTTGTTTTGTGTAGGAGTGCACCAGAAATTTAAGTCCTTTCTGTCGGATTCATACGAGCACGGAGGGGAAGCCTTCTCCTTGCAGTATGGCACGGGACAGCTGCTGGGCATAGCTGGCAAAGACACGCTGCAGGTGAGCGTCCACCTAAAATGGGTGTCAGCCTCCAGGTCAGCTAGGTTTTTTTCAGGGTGGTTCATATCCTGGCCTTGCCCTGGAAAAACATGCCTAGTTTAGGTAAGGGGAGAGTGAGGTCTCACCGAGCCAGGTGCTGAAGGGTGTGGGTGCTGCTCCAGCTTTGGGCTACCCAGACAAATCCCAAAGATTTTACTTTGCATTTCTGCTTCTCTCTTTGAGTCCTGTCCTGGGTTTATGAAGAAACATCAGCAGAATTAAGGTATTAAAAGGAATCCGTGCAGCCTACCCACCAAATGGGGACCTGCAATGTTAATGCAAGTCATACAAGGATATTCAGGCATTATAAAATGAATGAATCTATCATATGGATTTCAAATGTGGCTACTTTCTTGTAATTGACAGAGTCTTTACTTTCACTTGTACCAAACAGATAAGTAACATCTCCATCACGGGACAGGACTTTGGCGAGTCAGTTTTTGAGCCAGGATTAACCTTTTCCCTTGCCCACTTTGATGGTGTGCTGGGCTTAGGCTACCCCTCCTTAGCAGTGGGCAATGCTCTGCCTGTGTTTGACAGCATCATGAACCAGAAGCTGGTAGAGGAGCCAGTCTTCTCTTTCTACCTGAACAGGTCAGTCTTTGAAGTAACACTGCCAAAAAAAGAAGCAAATCTATTTTAATTGTTGAGACAACAGTACATCTGTATAAATCTTCAATTCTAAAAAGTAATTTTTTGTGTAGGTTGTTTGTGGGGGTTTTTGTTTGTTTTTGTTTTGTTTTGTTTTGTTTTTCCCACAATTTGACATGGGAAAATATGGAATGAAAACGAAAACTGTGCTGGGAATGACCATGCATTTTTAGGCAGACAGTTATTGTTGTTGGAGCTGGTCACAAACAAAAGAAAAGCTCCCAGCTCAGACTTACTGGGTCTAATTTGCCAGAGGTTTCTTTCTGGTCAGTGGAGAGGAACAGAAGTGTCATGCTACACCCAAGTAGCCACATTTCAGAAAATAAATGTTGTTATCTCATCTGGACCTACCTGTAACTGCATGAATTTATCAGCATTTATTCAGAGGTGAGAGTAGCAACTGCCTCAACCTGTTCTTGATGCATATTGTAGCCCTTGGCAGCCTACAATAAGTCTTCTCAGAGATTGTTTGGAGGCTTTGCATTGGGACATATTCAGTTATAGTTTAGAAATAATTCCTTTCCACCATTCATATCTGAATTTAGAAAGGGCTGTGGTTTGCCTGTTGCTTTTTAAGGGTAATCTCACTGGTGTGTGATGGCATACTCCCATGTCTGTGTCAACCTGTCTTGTTCTTTCAGAGGAGATGACACTGAGAACGGTGGCGTGTTGATCCTTGGGGGCATAGACCATACCCTCTACAAAGGTTCAATCCACTGGGTCCCAGTCACTGAGAAAAGCTACTGGCAAATACACCTGAACAAGTATGTATGTATGTATGTATGAAAAACCTGGTGGAGGTAACACCTGCAGAGGCAGAAACAACCAGTGATGCAGGAGGACTCCACTGCAGTGTTTTACTCCTGTGCCTCTCAAAGAGGGGCTTTGTCAGGATGAGACCACAGCTGATGAGCTCTCTAAACCTGCTGTGACGTGGGTAGCTGGTTTCTGGGAGAGTATCTTGATATGTTTTAATATGATACACCAATGCTTGACTCTTGATGGACTGTTCAGTTAAGTGATTGGGGCACCCAGGAACTGAATCCAGGTCCAGGGCCTGCTCTCATCTTTCCTGTGAGCCTTAGTCAAAGCAGTCAGTGTTCCTTCATTCCTCCTCCAGCTGCATAAGATGATGAGGACACATACCTGTGGGTGAGGACAAATTCATTGGCAGGAGGCAAATAATTAGGACTGTAGGAGTCCTAAGAGAAAAAAAGTGGGTCCACAAATGAGAAGCCTTCCTCATGCAGTATCCTTTAATTTTTTTTCTTGCCTTTCAAAGATGTCCTTCTCTTTTAAGACTGGGAAATCTTGGCAGCTAGTTTTAACTTCAGACTGTGCTCTGACATTTCAGCCAGCAATTATGCATTTCTTCAGTCATGGTGCATATACCACTTGCTTAAAGATGCTTTTGTTTATCACTTGCAGCATAAAGATCCAGGGCCGGGTGGCATTTTGCTCCCACGGCTGCGAAGCCATCGTTGACTCAGGCACTTCCCTTATCACCGGCCCCTCTTCACAAATCAGGAGATTACAGGAGTATATTGGGGCAAGTCCATCACATACTGGAGAGGTAAAAACTATACAGCCAGAAAACAGCCAGAGAGGAAGAGAAATTGATACTGTGTGCAAAGAGCTTACAGGGTGGGAAAATAACTGAAATAACTGTTCAGAAAGGTCTCAGGGGAAGCCTTATTTCCAGGACAGCACTGGACTCAGAACCATGCTGGTTTCAACCCCTCTGCACCGCTGACCAAGCCCTCCAGGGGCATGCTCACCTCCCAGATGTCCACCTTCTCCCATACTCATCAGTATTGGTGTGTAAGGAAGTATTGAGGGTGTCAGTTTGAGCAATTGGTCCATACTCTACACCAGAGATCATTTTCTTTTGGAAAAATCAGAGAAGCACTTCCTTTCAAAGTCCCTGGCTATATCCATCATCTCGCTCAATCCAGGAGGGGTTTTGGGCCAATGGCCAGCCTGGTGGAAAGGGAAAGGTATCATAATTACAGCCCAGCAATGGCTCCCCTGGCAGCACCCCTCTGCTCCCACACCTGTGGTGTCCAGCTCCCCACACCTCTCTGGGGGGCTTGTGTGAGCTGGGGTTGCTCAAGGTAAGTTGTGCTTTCCCACTGCCTTGTCCATGGGACAAGCTGGGGTGTCTCCCTGCCACCCTTCTCATCTCCCTGCTGGCAATTTTCAGATGGAATGACCAAACTGTGGTAACATCTGAAGTACTGAGATAACAAGCCTGAGGCAGCTAAACCCACCCGCCTCCAGGGGAAGAGCCCCTTGTTTTTACTGTGCCTTACTGCTGGCCCTTGGCTGACTCCCATGTGTAATTACTACATCACCACAGCTCCAGTGCCCCGAGTAAAGCTGCCACGTATGGCTTCTGTTAGCTTTGCAGTTGTCTTGATCCTGACACACAACTGCACTTGGGAGAAATTGAAGTGTTATGGTTGCCCAGTGCACTGGGCAAAGTTCAAAGTGGACCTTTAATCTGCCTCCTTCTGTAAGAGGAGGATCTGGAGTGGCATCTGTGTAACTCCCAAGAACTAGAATCCTCCTGATTCTTTCTCAATTAAACCTTAAATTTGGTTTTCATTCGCATTTTGAGATACATGTCAAAGAGCATGCTTGAATAACAAGTTGGTTTTATAATGGTACATACAAACAGATATAGATAAAATATATATTTCCAATGCACGTCTATTACTGTAATACAAGCAAGAAACAGGTCATTGCATTTTACGTTTATAATACTCCAGTACTGACATCAGAGCACTCAGCCAAAATCTCATATTTTGAAAAAAAAAAGCATCCTGAAAATAAGACTTTCTATGACTGTTTTTACAGAAACCACAGACAGGCTGAGTAAAGAGGCTCAGATTTATCCCAGTACAAGTAGATGCATCCATCAGTGATTTTACCAGAAGTTTTATCTCTTTCCAGCAAGAATTAATTTGTTCTGGATGTACTAGCTATGTAAATTTATTATGTCTTGCTTCTTATATCCTACAAACCATTACACTGTTTTTTTTACCCTTTTTCTCTATATTGCATGGTTTATTTTTTTCTAATGGTGTGATACCTGATAAATATACAGAAGATTTAGGGCTATATTTTCATAAAGAAGATTTAACAACAACAACAGAAAATAGATTCTTCCTTCTAGAAGGACTCTGAAACAATGACTTTAAACACTATAGTTTACAGCAAAAATCCCTCTGGGGCTTGGAGCATTCTGCAGTGCTAGTTAACACACCAGTTGTTCCATGAAATAACTAGAAAGGCCAGGAAATGATCTTCTGTGTTACTGTAAGTGAATGTATTATTTATGGAAATTAATGACCATGCCAGAGTTTAGTTTGTTTTCTACTCTTTAAATCCCACTCCAGGGCAGAGTACAAGTATAAAGTGCTGTATCCCTCACTGACTCTTTCTTCCCTTGAAAACAATGATGTTTACAGGGGGGAGTGGAGTGAGCTGAAGCCATCATGCTTCTGAGCTGTACAGGGCGGGTGTCAGAGTCCTCCTTCACCTTGTTCCTTTGGGACTCACAAGGATTTTCATCAGCCCTGGGTCCCTAGGGGCTTTGGTGCAGTGGTCTGGGCTGCTAGACTGGTTTGACCCAGTGCAGGAGCTGGAAAGCTGAAGGGCAGTGTTGGGCCATAAGTCACCTGATGCTGTTTCTCTGTAGTAAATTCATTACCTGCCCCAAAAGTCTTGAATTCAAGGGGTAATACTCTAAAAAAGGCAAACTGATCCCCTCTCAGTCAGTGCATCGCATACAGTTTCTTGTAGACTGTAGAAGATTGTCCAGCTTGCCTCACATAAGCTTCACGATTGGACACCACGAGTACAGGCTGACAGCACAGCAGTACGTCATAAAGGTGCGTACTCGTGGCTTCCCATCCTCTGCTCCTCGCTCCCCTGAGCTGGAGCTGGAGCAGACAGCCACAAGGAGGTGTTCTTTCCCTTCCAGGAGTCTATTGAAGACCAAACCTTCTGCATGAGTGGCTTTCAGTCTCTTGACATCGCCACTCGCAGTGGCCCACTATGGATTTTAGGAGATGTCTTTATGTCTGCCTTTTACTGCGTTTTTGACCGTGGTAATGATAGAGTGGGATTTGCAAAAGCTGTTCACAGAAATGATTACTACTGAATTGTAATAGCGTTTATTCTGCCTTAACCTGAATGTTAATGTAATGACCTTCAGCACGTGCGTGAAGAAGGGCTTTAACCAAAATTCTGGACCTAAATGCAGTTATGTTGTCTCCCTTCAGGTTTCAAGGTCTTTGGGATGATCCTTGTCCCAGATTATACAGTTTGATTCAATCTCTATATGTTTACAGCTGAGAAAGAGTTTTTCCTGAACAACTGATGGACACCACAGCTCTCAGGATGAAGTGACAACCACTCAGCACTCAGATTTGCAAAGAGCAGGAAGGATAAAAATACTGAACAGTGCCAGGCTGATAAGATAGCAGTTATGAGTGGGAGAAACTAATTCCTGTCTGGGTATCCTTTTTTCTTCTTGTGTGCTATTTTCCACCTCATTTCCTACTGGTTTCCTTTTCCTCATTATTTTCTGTGGCTGGGGCTTTGTCCAACCTTGTTTCCTTAGTGCCACATAAATTCTCTTTATATGGGTTTGCTCCATCCAGTTTATAGAAAGAGGAATTTGACCGATGCCTGTATGACCATGACACTTTCCACCATTGTTCCTTGCACACAATTTCCTGCTCCTTACACCATCTCTCTAACCTGCTTTTTCCCTTGGGTTCGTTCTTGCCTGACACTTTTTTCCTCTTTTGTGTCTCAGTGTTTAATGTCCATGCCTTTGGTCAGATGCTGCTTTTAGCATCTGACACCTCTTGCCCTTCGGCAGTGTGGGCAGCTGGGAGCAGCATCTATTCCCATAACAAAACCTGGACCACAGCCCACGCAAAGGGAGCTGCAGGGAGATACTGCAGCATCCCTCCACCACCTCGGATGAGTTATGAGACCAACACACCAACACTAAACATCTCCTTCCCCTTGCTCCACCAGTTGTCATCATTATCACCAGCTTCAGCGCCAGCAGAGCTGTGCTGATTTGGCAAAAGAAGATCCACCTAAATTGTACCTGTTTGAGTATTTGTTTGGATTGCTAAAGCTGACACTGCCCCTGTACACGTGAATAAAACTTAACCAAGTAAAATCTGCCTTGGAATTAGTGCTGTTTCCATTTTATTTTGTTTTCTTACAGCAGTTTCTGTGCTGTGAGGCTGGAGAGGAGGGGGAGGAGAGGGTGCAACCGCAATTGAAAGTCCAGGTTGCTCAGTGGTCTGGAGGGGAGAGATGGGACACGTTGGGGTGGGGTGTTGGGTCTGCCTGTATCTCCCTAAAGCTGAAAAATGTCTGCAGCCCCAGCCCCGGGGAACTAGGCACCTCCCAGGCAGGGCAGGGCTGTGGGCAGCTGGAAAGTGGCTCCACTGCCCCATTGCTGGGGCAGGGGCTGGTGGCTTCAGGGGACTTGCTGCTGTGTGGCCCATCTGGAGGTGCTCAGCACAGCATCCATTACCAGCCGTGGCAGCGTTATGGTTGCAGCCCTTTAGATTTTAAGGCTTCAGTTCTAAGACTCAGTAAGTATTGCTAAAGTGAGGTAGTTTGGCTGTAGGTATCTCTGAAATACCAATCTTACCTTCCAGTATGAAAAACTCCCTCTGTCTGGTGCATGTTTTCACAACTCTCTATTTGCAGCCACATTGTGTTACACATTTGGCATCCAGGGTATCAGCCTCTAGCAATGGGGACTCTGCTGCCAGTTGTGTCTTTTTGCAGACAAGACCGAGCTGTACAAAGTTACCAAGCATTCCAGGCCGATCTTTCCTTGTTTCCCCTTTGTTCATATCACTCTTAAAGAGCACAGTGACCACGAGCAAACTTATTTGCCAAGCAAACGTTATTTGTTTGGTTGTGAACTGGGACAAACAAACATTTATAAAGCCCTATCAGTCATTTAACAGCAGTGGGGTATTTTTGTTTTCTCTGCTATGCAGCACACAACACTCAGGTACATTTCCATTGTTTCTAAAATATGTATATATATTCCTCAAACATAAGCTTGCAGGCAGAGTTAGAGATCTGGTATTTATGGTGGAGGATTTTAAGAGTGCTGGGACATGGCCCTGCAGCTGGTTGGCCCCTATATTGACAGCTCAGCTCTATGAATTCCAGCACAGAGTATGAACACATCCTAGAAATAGGTGGAAAGTCAGGCAGTGTGTGCAGGAACTGGCTCTCTCTTTGCTCTGGTATATCTGGTGTTGCTCTGATCTATTTGTCCATCTATCCTGGCTGTATTCTCTCCTCAAAGGTTTCCAGCTTTGCCAGCTTCTGTAGGTCTGTCCTGCTAGACATCAAGTTGACTAGCATGGTAGGTCAGAAGTGCTTCTTGACAGACCAGTATAGTCAAGACATCTGTGTTTCTCAAAATGCCTTTATTCATGCAATAATTTGACAGTGTTTATACCAGTGAACATGAATTGTAAATTGTTGAGTTTGATAAAACAGTCCATTTACCATGCTACGGCAAATAGTGTACCAAGAGAAGTGCCTAAGAGAGCACATAATCCCAAAAGATAATTTAATACAAATCAGAGCCTGCAGATGTTTGCAAAAGTGAGATAACAGAATAAATGAGGAGAGAAAATTTTTCTGGTACCTCATCCCAGCACTGGCCTCTTTACAAGTAATGAACAGGATATTATCACTAACCTGGAGCTGGCCTGTTGTGCGTGAAATGCTATTTGTGTATTGCAGATGACACTGTGGGACTTCAGAGAAGTCATTCCTAATTTAACATGCATCCACATGTCTAATGGACACCTCTGTGAGACTTAACTGAAGCGTTTATCTACCTAATGGCTGCTGTGCGGCCACCCTTAGCCTTCATCAAAGAATGAACACAGTTCTTGGGCCAGGGAGTGCTGGCAGAGTGTGTGAGAGAGGTAGCAAAATCATCACTCATGAGATGCATAATGTTCCAGTGGAAAGCAGCAGTGTGCAACCTAGGTAGCAGCCAGGCTGAGAAGAACTTGATGGAAGATGAGCAGAACTGGCCGATATGAAGCTGTGAAGGCTTCTTCAGATTTAGCAGTGCGGTGATGAAACATGCTGATGTCTGGGTTGGGGAAGATGAGTGCTTGGCTCCAACACCTTAAGCCCTGGTGGAAGCTGTGTGAAGGACAAGAGTGAGGAGCTGTGGTGGGACTAGACCCTCAATGCAGATTTGTAGTCAGTACTTTACAATCATCTCTAATTTCTGGTTTAAATTCCCCTATATAGAGAAGCACAGTTCCTCAAGCTTATGTACTGTGAGGAGAGAGCTAGATAATAGGCCAGACTTTCTCCACAGCTGCTGAAAACCCTTCCTACACATGTGCAGCTGGAAGGAGCATGGCCAAACTCCCCTGAAACCTGGATCGCTCTCCTGACTTTAACAAAGTGCTTTAGAGGAGTGTTTCAGGCTCCCAAGGAGAGCAGCAGTTACTCTGACTCTGTGTTTAGCTGTATGACTAGAGCTGTCTGGGTAGCCTTGAAATGTGTCATTTACACTTAAAATTTATCATTTGTTTAAGTTAAGCTCATTGTTAAATGGAGTTCCTTGACAGTTGCAAATGCAAATAAATTGAGAAAATATTGAATTGAAAAGTGTGGTTTCAGCTACAAGAAGAAATAGGAAACAGGGAAGAAAGAAGGAATGCCAGAGGAAACTTTTTTCTCTGCTGCTGTAGGGAAGGCATAATTATTGCAGGCTGATAGAGTCCTCTTCTCCAGGGAGAGTCATCAGTCTGGGGCTCTGATGACTGAAAAGCTAGAGTATGCTGCCAGAAGCTGGGTATTGCCTAGTAAGGGTGAGCCAGAAAAATTGGACTGCTAGGCTAAAGTGTTGTTTATTTCAATATCATTTCACTTTGTTGAGGTTGTCATTTTGTTGGTCAAACCTGAAAAAAGAAAAAAAAAGCCACTACTTGGCTGCTGTCAGATACCAGCACCACCTCACCTCATGGTGTCAAATAGTGCTGCCATAGGTGCCTGAGAAATCTGTTTTGGGCATTTCTGAACACCTGAAATTCCCGTAATACGAGTTTAAGCAGCAATTCTTTGGGCTAAAGAATTAGCTGTCCTCTGCTTCCTAAACTGCTAGGGATACTTGTGCTTTTGTCTAGTGTCTCTGAAGTATTTGAAAGCGTGACACTGCTCGGACCATGTCTAATGCAGACTAACAGAGGCCAATTCCCAGACTGAAACAAAGGTGGAAGAAGTAGAAGTGAGGAGGGTTGTTGATTTTTTTTTCAAACACCACCCAGATGAGATATCAGAGTCCTGAGTGGATTCTCACCTAAGCTGTTGGCTAGAGGAGCAGGAACAGGCAGGTCTATTCATTCCCTTCCCTTTTTAAGGGAGTCTTGAAGACTCCTAGGAGCCACTGGTGCTACCAGTTACCCTGGTAGAGATGCTGATTTGCTGTCTGAAGTGCAACCTTCTGAGCAAGAGCTGGGTGGACTTGCTGTCCATACAGTCCGCACTGTTTGCTGGCTGTTGCGGCCCCCATAATTTTCTGTGTCTCCCCCTCTCTTCCCAGCCCCCAGGCTACCTGGTCTCCCCCTTCTTTAGAGCCTGTCTGCTTAGATACTCACTCATGGGGGAATGCTGGTATCACACTCTGCACTGCATTCATGTAGATGTGGGTGAGAGCTAAAACCAAAGAGCTTCTGCTGTTTTCAGGGCCTGCTTTAAGATCCCTTGCAGGAGCGGCAGCTGAAAGGCCAGGTTGCTACCAGGAGGTTTAGGGAGGTGGCCTGGCCACCCTCTGGAGCAGCATGAGACACTTAATGCTGGCTTGGATTTGGGTTAGTGGAGAATGTTTGTGGTATGTCTGGGCAGCATGGGGACAGGGGAGGGGAAAGGAAGCAGAGAATAATTTTTGCTAGCAGTCCTCAGACATTTGGTTATCTCCCTGGGATGACTGCAGCCTGTGTGCTTCCAGCTGAAGATCTCTGCAAGAGTGGAACCCTAAGCTCAGTTGCCTCTGCAGCTCCATTACCTCTTGAGAGAGTGCCACAGCCCTGTCATCACTAGGGAGGCCGTCTGGGAGTGGCATTTTAAAATAAACAGCCACTAGAAAAGCCACATGGATCCATCAAGGAGCAGAGTCCAAGGCTCAGACCTACTGTATCTGGCTCATGAGCAGTTTTGCCTCTCCCATGTTTCTTAAAGAAGTTAAACATTTAATCCTTTTATTTTTC
>NW_008624399.1:30275-37454 GCF_000691845.1 Merops nubicus | reverse complement strand
CAGGAGCAGGGCATGTTCTTGCCTCACACAAGCGAGGAGCCTGATTTTTCAAGCGTTCCTCCAGGCAGTGAGAGATGGTGGGCTGAGTCTCTCCAGGGTGAGGAAGGAATTGGATCCATCCTGAACACTGTTACCTTTGGCTGCTCCTTCAGATGAAGGAGCAACCAAAGGTAACGGTATTCAGGGTGGGCTCAAAGTGGACAGAGCCACCTCTGCTCTTCTGATAATGTTGTATTTCCTCTAGGTGATCCTACACGGCTCACTGCCACGTGCACTGGCTGGTTTGCATCCGTTCCTGCTCCCAGTTCTCTCCATAAATGATTTCTCCACAGGGTCTCAGATTTCAAGCCAGCAACCAAGTGGCTTAAACCACCTCACCATTATGCCTCCTATTTAGGTGCCCAAATCCTCTATTGGATCTTGCTCAGGACTTGTCTGAGCACTGTGTTTGACCTTCTGCACTTCCAGCAAGTCTGCATGAGAACCACTTTCAAGAGAAGATAAGAAGTTCAGTCAAACCCAGGGGAAGCATGATCAAAGTTTTCTTTCACTTTTCTCATTAGAAAATTCTACTATGGCTGTTTCTTTACTATCCAGGTTTTCCCATAAGTGCTGCATCTCAAAAGTCTCTGGAGCCTCAGCAGAAGTAACTTTTTTTCCATCACTGAAGGTCCTTTGTTGTGAAGTTGCCCCAGAATCTGCCAAAGGTGAGGCACTGTCAGTGTTTGACACCGTACTATGACTATGGAAGCTCGGTAAACTCCATCGCTGAAGGTTTCTCTCATCATCTGTTATGAAACCAGCTATGTTACTACCACGGGGTTCATGTTTGGGCTCCCCTATCACAGTAGGGAGTGACTGGTGCACCTCAGAGCCTGGGAGGTATGTAATTTCTGGGGGGAAAAAAGGATGGTCCAGAAGCGTTATGTTTGCCTCCATGAGGCTCCTTTGCAGCTTCTCTTCTGGCATGCTTGCGGAACGCTCTGCTTGCAGGTCTGGTTTGCCCAGCATGTCAGGTGCTCTCTCCTCAGCTTCAGAGATGATGACCTCAGGAACTGGCTTGTTTGTCTCAGATGAGGCGTCGCTGTCGCTGAACTGTGCCTCGTTCCTTGACGTTTCAGTTATGGGTCCTAGATCTCGGCTACTATGGAGTCTGTTACTTCTGTCAACTCCTTCATGTTTCCTCTTGAAGCTTGAGGCAGAGTGTCTCCCTCTTGTGTGCATTTCCTGCAACCGTCTGATGTGCCCCTTTTCATCTGCTGGGAAAAACACCGAATTCTCACTGGTCTGCCGACTGTAGCGGCGGTGAGCTGGAGACGGAGTGCCCTCATGGACACTGAGAAATCTCTTGACTCTTCTCAGCACTGAATGCTGTCTTCGGTGTTTGTCCTCTTCCCAGGGCCACTCTTCCCCATAGAGGAACTCGGTATCAGCCAGCCTGCCAAATAAAGCCAGGTAGTAGGTGACACATGTATAAGAAACGTGGTTTCTATGCACATTTATCCCACTATCTCAACAGGAAGACAAAGGAACAAGGCTCTAGTGTGTCTCCAAGGAAGGGCATGGAACAGGAGAAAAAGGGGTGAGGTGGTCTTTTGGACCAGTGGAACCACACAGAAAGCTCTCCCCATCCAGACGTTTCTTCTCCTGAGGACCAGGCTGGGAAGATGTCCAGTCAGGCATCTGGCACCATTTCATATTTGGGCTGCAGCCCTCTGTGGCAGCTCTACATGGTTAGGCTTGTGCTTAGAGTGAGGGAAAGGGGAGAAAGAAACTCTGCTTGGTGCTGTAGATAGCTTTTCAGGAGAATCCTTTGGGCAAAAATAACAACAGTGAAAAAAATACTCCTGGAAGCAGAGTGTAGTGGGTTCAAAAAATACTGGAATTACTCAAATGGCCAAATCTCACTTATAGCTGGGGGATGACAGTGTGTCTGAAAGTCTACCCCATCCCTGGTACTCCTCTACTGCCCAGATTGGTGGTTCACGAGGACAACTACTTCTGTGTCTACCAGGAAGTTCAGTATACATTACTGACTCACCTCAGAAGACAAGCCAAACTGTCCCAGTTACCTGTCCTAAGGGCAAGGATGGCATAGGGGCTTGGGCCAAGGAGCACAGGGAGGCAATGCTAACCCAGAGAGACAGAGGAACTTCATCCAGCATTTGTGAATATCGCAGAATCATAGAATATTTTGGGTGGAAGGAACCTTTAAAGGTTATCTTGTCCAACCACACCTGCAACAAGCAAGGATGTCTTCAACCAGATAAGGTTGCTCAAGATCCTGTCCAAACGCAAATATTCCATGACTGGGCCACCTACCACCTCTCTGGGCAAGCTGTTCCAGATGCTTTCTTGAAGGGACTGGAGAAGACTTTGGATTTGGGCTTAAGTTTTATATATTTGCTTTGATGTGGATAAATCTTTAGACCTTGATCTTGAAGTCTGCATGAGAACTACCCATTTTTGACAGAGATGAACAGAAAAAAACAGTTCAGGGAGAAAACAATTAATAAGAAAGTCAACACATCAGAGCTGCTTGCATTTCACAGGAGCTAATATGGAGTTATTTTTCATTCACTCCCACTCCCCCCTTCATTTTTTGTGTGAACTGCTTCTTATAAAAAAAATTGTTTGCAGACTCAATAATAGTTCCTCTTTGTCACCCATTAAAATAAATTCTATTCTATGAGGCTTTCTTCTTTACATTTTTTACTGTCTTCTTTACTTTTCTTTTGGCCATTTTATAGTTTCTCCAGAAGAAAATAAATTCTGAAAAGGCTGTGAATGATAAAAGGAACTTGTGTAGACCATTGTTCTTTGTAGTAAAATGCATGCAAAAATGGAAAAATAAGATGAATAAAAATGAGAAAATACCTATTTCCATGCCAAAAAAAGAAAAAAATTAAACACATTTTATTTTGATAAAGGCTGGAAAATATTGGAAAACTTGCAACTTCCTGAGATAAGTTTTAAAGTTAAAAAAGTGGCTACTATATATTTTTTTAAAAAAATATTTTCAGATGAAAATATCTTGCCATGTTATTTGTTCAGGCATGGTGGTATTTACACTTACTGACCTGCTCTATACTACAGAATGTCATAAGTGTTTAAACTCAACAGCTTCTAAGCTAACAGACTTATCACTGATTTCTTGTATAGATCCTGACAAAATATCCTACATATATATCCCCTATATGTTTATTTATAATAATGGTTCTTGTGTCGCTCTCTGCCAATAACTCCTTTATCACCTCACAAAATCTGACCACTCCAACTTCCATGCCTAGACTATTAGTCAATGAAAAGTCATAAAACGCTTAAGATAATTTCTTATCTTCACAAATATCTGGACTGATTTCAGCCATAATTTGCTAACTAAACAAGCAAAGGAATAGCTGTTTTGTGAACAAGGGGATGCATGAGGAAGCTGTAGTAAATAAAGAATTCTTAAGTCAGTCACACTGTCCCCAGGTGCCATCCTGTGCTCAGAGACTATCAACAATGTCTTCCTGCAAACATATTCTATTTATGGATTACACAGTTTAAGCTCTAGGTACACAATTTGTATGGGCACATGGATCACTGGAGACATCATCCCACCAACACCAGCCTGTCTACTCCTTCCTAACATCATTTCCTATCTCCACCTTCCCCACTCACAGTATCATCACAGCCTGCAGCCCTGTGCTGACCATCTGCCAGTCAGCGTGGGCTATAGGGGTGCTGATCTTTCTGATGACACTCACCCCATTTCAATAGTTGATCCAAGAAATGAAGGAATACAGTAATCAGCAGCTGCTTTTGTGTAGGGCGGCCGGGCAGAGGAATCATTCCAATAAATATCTTTCTCGATCCTTGGTAAATTCATGTGCATCTCATCCACCGCCAGTAGAGACACCTTAGGTTTTTTGGGTATAAATCACATCACTTTCAACATAGTACAGCATACAAAGTAATGTGTTTTGTACTCCCTGGGTCAAGGCTTCTTTCAGAAAGCCTTTAAAGTAAGCTGTGTATGCTGGCCTGGGCACTGGGAAAAGACTCATTATTACAAAATTTACCCCCCATGCCCTCCTATACCTCCTATATCTTCTATGATGCAAAGATATTTGCATCAGATTGTATCCTTTCTTTACACATGATGTAGTTAAATGGACCCCTGATCCTCCACATGCTACGGGAAGTCTGTGTAGAGTATTAGTTGTGCTCCTTAAAATGTTCAGAAGTCAAGAAGCTTTCTGACAGGCTTCATCCACATTTTAAGACATTCAGAACCAAGCATGCAACTGTCCTGTTTTAGGACCCTCCAATGTATTTTATACAAAGGGCTCTGAGGCACCATAGCATGAATAGCTTGAAGTGGTGTTAAGTCAGAGAGCATCTTGGGCAGTGTGAAGGCCTCTCCCACTCCTTGCATAGCTGCATTGCTTCCTTTGCTTAATGTGCTGGTTTGCTTGCCTTGTCCTTGCTCCTACTAATATCTGGGCTCTGCTTTGGAGTCTCAGTGGTCCCCAGCAGGTGTGGAGTCTGACAGCAGCTCAACCCTATGCTTGGCTTTACCTGCAAGGGGAGCAGTGGGTGCTATGAGACCTGTCTTTGGTCTCCTTCATGGCAGGACAGGAACTAGAAACTGGGAACTGGGGGGTAACTGCCATAAATCTGTGCTCTGGCCACCTCACATCTCCTGCCTCTCAGGACACTGGCTCCTGTGCTGACCACAGGTACTGCTGTGGATGGCAGCATCACAACATGAATTATGGTATGGGCCCTGCTTATTAGTTCAGGGCCCTTCTTGGTCTTTTTGTATTTTTATTGCCTTTTCTCTTTTTCAAACAAAAGTTCATATACAATATTGTAATCCCTAGACGTTCAGATTAGCAAAACATGTTCTTATCTATGTGGGAATGGATGGCATTTAGGTTTTGCAGGATTGACCTACTTTATGTGTTTTCCCAGGTATAAAGCTGGCTTATAGTTTGAGGACAGCTGTTTGCATGTTTAGTCGGGCATCATAAATGCCAAATACCAAAATCGAGATGCATTAACTTGTGGAAAGAAAACCTGGGGATCACAGGTATAGGTACTCCTTCGGGGAAAGAATTTGTTTTGCTTACACTTGTTGCCCTTAATTTGCACCTCAGTGTAATGATAATGTGTAGTACAGTAAAGATGGAAGTAGAAATAATAACAGCAACCTGTAAATTTCTATCGATGCACCAGTTAGTTTCAAAATCATCATCATCTTCTCCAAATGGATTAATAAGCTGTTCAGCAACCTGAAAGGAAAATGAGACACTGAATAGAGGTTAGCACGCCATGTCAGGGCTGCGGCCGCAGAGAAAACAGGATTAGATTTTTCACTCTTGCCCTGCCTGTCACTTGCAATCATGGCTTGAGCTCCCATGTGATGGTGTTGACAGCTTAGTGAAGGAACAGCTTTTGCTTTCCCTATAGATTCATACTTCCGTGCCTTGTTGTTTCTGTCAGTCATGATTGTCAGAGCTGGCCTCCTGGGAACTGAGACATGTCTGGGCCATGGTAATTATCACATAAGAAAGTCGTGACCTTTCCTCACTGTTGTCTTTGGCTAATTGAAATGAATGGTTTAACAGCTAGAGGCTCTCTCTCATTGCATCATGGTCTATAGTACTCCATCAGCCTATTGGGTCAGTATTCCTGAGCCCTGCAGCTGGAGTCTGCTGGAGGGAGTACAGCTCATCACTTCACCTCAGCCCTCTGCCCCTGCTTCTTTATCAGGGGTGATGCTGATGGTATGCCTCTGAAGCTTTTCGGGAAAAGCAGCCCACCAAGAGACTTAACACAAGCAGACACCGTACATCATGCTAGCCAGAGTTGAGAGGCAGGGTCTGAGTTTGGTCTTTAATGCAGCCTGCTGTTTTGGGTTTCTGTACATGAAGCAAACTGCAGGGGAGAAACCCACCTGTGGAGGAGACAACCAGTGAGCTGGGAACATGAAAAATAGATGAAAAAAAAAAAGGCTGGGAAAGGAAACCCCTCTGCCTACCCATAGACTTATCCAGTCCTGCCACTCATGAAGGAATAAATAAATGGAAAACCAATCACGGACTGTCCCCCTATCCCCATGATCACAAAAGTACATTATGGGGAGAAAACTCATAGCTGCTGGGGGAGAAAAAAAAGATGAACTAGGAAAATTTTAAAAAAGAAAAAGATTTAGGAAATTCAGACTGCTTCTATATTTCTAAGCTACTCATACACTGAGGTTTAATATCATCTCTCCTTCATGCTTTTCTCATTCTGTTTGTCTTTTTAAATCCCAGTTTTGAAGCCAATTGTATTCTTGCTGACCCTCTCAAGCCTTCCTGCTTGTCACCAGTGCCATGCACAGGAGCAGTAGCCAGGTCCTCAGTTTAATGTAGCTATGAATGAAGTGACTGTATGATTAAAAAGCCCTGCTCATGAACCTCACTATGGACAGCTATGATCTAAATAACTTATGGCAGTCACTCCCTACCTACTTACTCTTATATGCCTCTAGGTTGCACCAGTGGGTAAGCACTCACTGGCTCTCCTAGGCCACCATTTCCCAGGCCGGTGGTGGAAGACAACAAGTGAACTGCTGAGCAGACTAACACAACAAAAACATCTGTAATGCAGGAGGAATGAAAAGGAGAGAGGGGACACCTCTGCTCAGGCTTGTTGGCCTGGCTTGTGGCACTAACCTTTGTGTATAGCTATGGAAGTGCTGCAATAGCAATAAACCAGAACGCAGCCTACACTGAGGCTTTCCAGGGAAGACTGGATCAGCTCGAGGTAAACCGGGGAATCACTATCCAAAAATTCACTGCAAAACCTGTCACATGAGCTAAAAAAAGTGAACAGGGCTAGGGCAGATGGAACAGCAGCAGTGGCCTTTTGCTTGGCTGACCCGGTCCTGGCATGTGATCCATGACTTTATTCTGCAGAAAGGAATGTACTGCTGGACAACTAAGCCCTGTATTGGGATGGCACATCTACCGCCATAATAAAAATTGGGATTTAGAAGTGTCTCATGTGATGGGAAACTTTGCCCCTGTATAGTATGCATAACAAATCAGGCTCGAGGCCAAAGAATGAGCTCAGTTTAGCATCACTTTTGAGGAACTGCCAAGTTACTGTAAGTCAATAGTTTGGGTCCTTTCTGTGGCCTGGCAG
>NW_008624399.1:21904-30244 GCF_000691845.1 Merops nubicus | reverse complement strand
TGCAGTCAGCATGAAACTGGCTGTAACCTCAAAGACAGAAATATCCTGACTTGGGGGCACTGCAGGTATGGACAAACCTCCGGTCTGGGGGAACCCTGCCAATATTAAATTTTCTTTTAAAACTGCTTTGTCTCTTTTTCATTTCCTTATGCAGAAAATTTTTCAGTATACAGTGGCATCTTGTACCTGCCATAGCCAGGAGTTGTCTGGAAGCCCTGAGCCTAACTGGAAGAGATGCTACAAACAGCCTTGGGTGCCGGTGAAGGGGAATCTTTTTCCCCCTCAGGAGCACCACCAGGGCAGACAAGAGAAACAGCTTACAGTTTTGTAACCTGCTAGTAAAACCCTGGAGGACATTGCCTAGAGGTAAAGCCTCACCGTTCTGCAGGAGCAACGTGCTGCCCGCACCCCACTGGCCTCCCTTCTTCTCTCTCCCACTCCCCTCCAGGCTGATCCCTATGGGCAAACCCCTTTTCCCCCCACCCTCGATTCCCTAGGACACAAGATTAGAGGAGCTTGCCCCACAGACGCTTCACTTTCCCCCAAAATCCACAGGCTCTGTGCCATACCTTCTCTACTCTGCCCTTGGGAGTTGTCTGTGGGAGGGGGGCTCTAAAAATGGCCAGTGCTGTGCAATTTATATTCTAACAGAAAAGTTAGCTCTAAGTTTCTACCCATGATTAATAATCCCCAAAGAAAATCTTAATGCATATAGATCCTAATGCACCAATTTGCTTTTTATTTGAAACTTTTTTCCAGTTAGTCTGCCTTGATAGTGCAGAGGAGAGAGCTGCCACAAGGTATGTGGCTTAATTACTCAACTATCAGATCAGTGGCAATATGTTAATTCAGCAGGTGTCAATGGGCTGACAGGTAGCATCCAATTCCTGTATAACTCTTCTTTTTATTGAACATTTTTATGCAGTGGGGTTGTAGCCAATATTGGCTGTCACTGTTTGATAGCTCTCTGGAACTGGAGACCTTTAATTGCTTGCATCTGATTAAGTTAACAGCAAATACTAAAAGCTGGTTTTGATCACAAGAAGAAAACATGATTCAGACCCTTCCAGCTGATGCCAATTCTGCAGAAATATTTCCCCTCTGCACAGTGCAGTAGGAGAAAGATGTTTTTAAAAATCTTTCATCTGTCTTGTTGTAGTTCAAGTCCTGGGACCTGATTTTGCTGGAGCAATACTCCCTTGGGGAGTTGTGGCTGCACTGGTCCTACTAAAATGGGCTCTTTCAGGTTCCCCACTGTTTCTTACTGTAAAGTCTGTTGGGTAGAATTAAAAATGTAATGCGTGATGTTTCTTTATGACCACATGACACTTTGGGCTGAATTCAGCTTTGGTGTAAAGCCATTAATCTTTGGTGATTTTTCAGTGTGACACAAATCTGACACCTTGACTTCAGCTCTGACATCTTCATCAGCACCCCATAGAGAGGGTTCCCCCATGACCTTCCCAGAAAGCTAGTTTACCTTGAGCCATCCTGCGTAGAAGAAGAACTGTAACAGTGTGAAGATTGGAATGTAAATATCTAAGTCATGTCCCTGATACCCTTGGTCAGTATCCAAAAATTGACGCCCAATCAGGCAGGCAAAGAAAAAAGTATAGACTGCAAGAGTAACAACCTGCAAAGAAGAAAACTTCATTGAAATCATGTAATAATAGAGTCTTATGCACAAAGGAACACATAGCCAAAGGCCCCTGACAGCCTTTTGCCATGTAATTCACAAATCTGTAGGGAGGTATTACAAATAGAGAGGCCAGAGATATAATTATAGCCAGGAAGAAGACCCAAGACACGTAAAAATATTTCAGTGCTTCCTTCCCCCCTCCCAAATTATGCAAGGCCTCTGAAATATCACTGCATTAAATATAACCTCAAGAATTAGCCAGGCATCCATGATCCCATGGGAGTCAATGAGTGCTCAGCGGCTCAGAGACTATGGTCAAATCCATGGATGTTTTGGAACAAGCTCCCCTTTTATGGAAATTGTGTTTCAGATTTTGTGAAGGGTAATAGCTCAGTACCTGGGTATAGACCAGTGGAATTCCAACCCAGTCGTAACCAAACAAAAGACTACACCAAGACCGGTACTTGTTCATCTCCTAAATGGAAAAAAAAAAAAAAAAAGAAAAGAAAAAACAAACCCCAACAACCTAAAGTTCCATGGGGTTCAATTCTAAATTATAAACAGTTTGTTACAGTTGACTTTTGCACATACAAAAGGACATGGAAATATGTGAGTGTAGTATATTTAAATTGATACCATAACTATATCCAGTACCCTATTGCCACATTTGAATATTCACTTACCTTATGGAATTGGAATGCTAAATATATTCTGTATTTCCTCACAAATTATCTTTTGTTTCTACCTTATTTGCAGTCCAGCAATACATGAAAGATATAATATAACTTAAAAATCGTGTGAACATCTAATGAAATATTCAGGGAAATTGTCTTCCCAGAAACTGGTACTAAAGTTTTCAGAATGTCAAATTATTCTCTTCTTTTTCCCTGCAGCAATGAAACAAGTAAGAATTTCCAGTGAAGTTACAATAATTTTTTACTCATCAATTTGTCGCTTCAGTTAATATCTTCTTAGTCATATAAATACAATCCCAGTGAACTGCTGCTGTGTGTGCTTGAGTGCATAGAGAAAAGTGGTACAAATCCTGAGTAAGATCATTTAGATAACACCGGAGAGCTATGTACATTGTTTCAAATTATGTTAGTGAAAAGCTACTACATAGCAATTTCTGATTAGTTTTCTGTAGATTTACCATTTCTACTTACATTCATCAGTGCCTGCAGATCTACACTGTCTCGAATTCTTCCCTCTTTTCTTGCCTTTGATGCTAAATTTCCAAACCAGACAAATGGAACCCAGTATTTCAGGTGGGGAGACTTCAGGTCATCAAAAAGTTTTCTTTCATATCTTGTCATAAAGCCTGTTTACGCCCGCCCCCCAAAAAAAAACAAAGAAAAAAAATTACTAATTTATTCTGTGCTTTCAGTGCTACTGCTAATATAAACGTTTAATATGTTTGAATCTGTTTATGTGATATTCGTACAGAACTATGCAAAACACTATCTATAATTCTAACTAGTAGTCTCCTCTTTTTTTTTAGCTTTTTTTCCAGGATAGGTCTTTCTTGAAACAACTTCTTTTTGCAATAACTACCTATGCAAAATTCCTCTTGATCAATATATGCAATAATTTGCTGTCACCGGTTCTCATATCTGACTGCTGACAGATTGCAGATACATATAATACTAAGAATTGTAAAGATTTCTCTCTAGTTTCATATTCTGCTATCAGAAAAAAATAAGGGACGGGATATATCAGTCAAGAAACTATCACTTTTCAGCAGTGATGGCTTTTAGCATCATCTCAACATATGTTGTAAGGGCAGTTACGTGACCTTCTGATTCTGATAATTTTTTTGGTAAATCTGCAAAGCAGTAAGCAAGCAACAGAAGATACAAGTGCATGCATGAAACAGAGCTCAACAGAGAGCGTGCCTTCTGCCAGCAAAATACTTCCCTGCCAGATTGTGTTTCATGTTTTCTCTGGGGTTATGGAGGATTGCAAAGAGATGGAGAAGGAATCCTGCACCGAAATCCCGCTGCGGGCGAGACACGGGGCCAGGAGACCTGCTGGGAGGCTGCTGCAGGCTGAAGCTGCTCTCTGCCTGGCAACCTGCCTCGCCGGGGTGCTGGCATGGCACTGTGCTTCCCACAGAGTCCCCCTGGCCTTGTGGAGCCCTGCTTCCCACTGCTGCGAGCAGGTCCAAGGTCAGATAGCAGGGGAGCCTGGGCTGTGTATGACAAAACCTGCATCAGAGCAGCTCGCTGCCTGGGACGGGCACGGGAGCAGCTGGTTCTTGGAACAACACCTCTGCACCCCTGGGTAAGAAAGCTCTGGTCTGCTGTCCTCTTTCCACACAGCCTTTGAGAAGAACAACCTCAGAATATTCATTAGGGGGAACTTCATATTTTCCTCCTGTCCAAATCCTGGATTTTCTGGGAGTGGAGCAATCTTCAGGTTTGGAGGATCTTAGTTTTTGTTCAGTTGTGTGTCACCTACCAGATGGGTAAAAGTCTTCTTTTGCTGTGCTGACATTAGCTCTGAAACAAGACAAAGCAACATGGCAGCCCCATAATAAGTGGCTCAGCCAATCATCTCCAAGTTTGAGTGCTGAAAATTCAGTAAGGAAATTGAGAGTAGACAGGATTTTTTTTCTAGTCTCCAACTAGTAACTAAGAATTGGCCCATTGTTGCTAACATTGCTAAAGCTGCACGAAGCAGGAAAAAAAAATTACACAAACTCAGTTGTGTTTTGTATAAAAATGTAACTAAGATAAAAGGAGATTTGTTAAACACAGGGACCTTCTTAATTATTTTGTTGTTGAGATTCTACCGTTGTAACAGTGACTGTTGAAACAAGTCAACACAGAAGATACGAAACACTGCAACTACCAAGAAGAATACAAGGAGAGGACAGAAATTTCTGTGGAAGAGGAACTGTTCAGCAGCAAGACACACTATTCTGCAGTAGGCTGGAATAAGACAAGAGAATAAGACACAGCTCTTAACAGGTCCATGGACATTTTGCATCCAGCTCTCATAATCAGCTGCACAGAAATAATCAGGCAACCAGACAAATTATCCTGCTAGTCATGACTCCTGACTCCTGATAGTCAGTCCTTCAGGCTGCTTTTTATTTTTGGCTGGCCAGCCTGCTCATTATGGGACATGACAAGACATTTCTATCAAGCTGAAACAGACAGACATGATATCAGAAAATTGACAGTCTGGAGTAAACCCTGGATGCAAGTCACTTGAGAGCCTCTGGGAAGTCATTATCTGGGAGGACACAGCCTGAGGGGGTCATGAAGAACAGCAAAGCTCCAAGGATGGTTTCAGCACTCCACTGAAACTGAGTACCATTTTCTTCAGAGAAGCTCAACAAGGCCTTGTTTTTTTAGCAGTAACATTCAAATTGTAATTATTTTTCAAGTTAAGGTGTTTGTATTTATATTAATCACATATTCTCTTTGATGGATATTAATAATGCCTACTATTCTTACCACAGAAAATATTAAACAAGTCTGGACTGGGCTTACTGCTGGTGAAGGTTATGGCAACAATATGCGGTTCAGAACCACTTGTTACTACAGCAGCACTAAAGAAACACTTTATATTCCATCAAATACAGGGGAGGATATCAAACCTCAGTTAGTAAAATTAAATGGATTCTAAATTGGTCCACACTGTTTTTATTTTAGGAGTATTCAAAGTATTAACTGAAGAACTCTCTGAAGAATGCTGGTTTTGATAAGCACTGAAAGACTGGTGCAGCTCCCAAAAACTGGAAATAGTTGGCAAATACTGCACCAAGATCTTCAAAAGGCTGATCCAAGGAATGACAGGGCACTGTATGGTTGTGAAAGTACAAGAAGCTTGACATGGGATGCAATCAATCAGGAATCAAAAGAAAGACATATTAATACCAGCAGTGTCAGACAAAGTCATCTTATGGGAAAATTATTGCTGAGAACACAAGTTTGGCTGGAAAAAGTTAGTCATGCTCTCCTTCAAGTGATATGAAGAGTATTCAGTTGTCCCAGCAAAATGGAATGGTTTGAGACAAGGCTGGTTCAGGGTACCCACATCAAATACTCTGAAGACTAGCAATTAGAGAAGAAGGAACCAAACAGCAGTCATCTCCCACATCACCAGAATGAGCTAACAATGATCAAATAGATGAAAGTTTCACTTTGTGCTTCTCCATTACATGGGAAATAATGAATTGAGGTACTTCATTCAGTAGAGGGTCTGGGACTGCAAACTTCATCTGTCCACAGGTATTCATGTAGTACGGCTGACACCTCATGTGTCTCTTCAGCACTTCCTATCAGCTGTTGTGGGCTGCTCTCTGCAAGCTGCTGATACATTACTCATGTTTTTTAAGACTCGTGTTCTCGAGCATCCAACTTTCCTCTTGCACCTTGCAGCCAACAGGACTGGTACGTTCAGGACTGCTGCCAGGCATTTGGTGCTTGTGACCTACATGCCACAGCACTCGGCGTCATAGTGTCATGAATCTACACACATGTTCTCCCTACACCTCCATAAAGAATGCTGAAAATTGGAAAAGACTTCAGAAAAATGTTAGGAGTAAGATCCAGCAGTGAAGGCCATCCCCTGTAGGGAGATACTACAGAAGGTAAAGGTCCTAAGTTTATTCAGGTCTTTAAGCACTCTGCTAATAGGTAGCTACTGAGAGAAAATTATTTTTTCATCTAATTGAGAAAAAAATAACCCAAACGCATTACAAAAACCAGTCACTAGAAGATGACTCTGTGCAAGTTCAGACTGAGAATAAAATTTCACTTTTCAACAGCAAGTTCACCCTTGTGAATGTCAGTTCACCTAGGATGAGATGTAGTCCCTATTATACCCGGCTGACTTTTAAATCAGGGCTAGTTATATTCCCAGAAGGTACAATAGCTCAGTCAGAAATTGCACCATGATAAAGATGTTGTGAGTAAGCTTTTATGCCTTGTGTTATGGATGAGTCAGACTAGATTATCATGATACTCTTCTCAGATTTTAAATCTATGAATTTAAGCAGTTCATTTGCTGAAAAGGGAAATGTGTAGCAGTAGTTAAACTGTGGCAGTTCTCAGTTTGACAGCAAAATGCAAAATCGGCACAAGTTGTTGCAATGATGACTGTGCTGTAAGTATTAGATTCTGCCACTCATGTTCATATTAAATGTTGCACTCCCATGCAGTTTGATAAGTACTGATAGGGAGCTAAGGAGGGGATAGTTGCAGAGTACTGTCTTAATCACTGGTTGTTAATAGGAGCAAAATACACCATGAAGTGCTCAGTACCACATCAACAAAATTCTGTGGCACAATATTTATTAAAACCTACAGAATAAGTACTGAAATCCACAGAGCTGACTACACTAACAATACTTATAAAGCTTATAGTAGAATACGTTCCACCCTTAAAAAAAAAAAACAACCAAAACAAATCTTGTTTATCAGTCTACATTTTTTGTACAATGCTGTGACATTTTGTCTCTTTTGGAACAGATTGTCTTTAGCAACAGGGAGGCAGAGCTTCCAGAGCCTGCTGGAAATGTTGTAATTTTCCAGTGTGTCCTAGAAGCAGATTGCTGGGGAGAGTGATAGAAGCTCCTTGACCTTTCACAGGCTCAGGTAAACAGTTTTGTTGAACGGCACGAGAAAGAAAACTTCAATCCACCATAAATTATTATTTTTTTTTTTTTCAGTAAGGTAATGTATTTTGTATTTTTTCTGTTTTACTTTTTTTTAATATTCAAACTTCTCACACGCATTTGAAATGTGTGTAACTATATACACACTGCATATTTTAGCTTGCTACAACTTTGCTTACTAATCTCTGCCAAAGGAATAATTTTAAGAAATGCAAGACATTCAGTAAAAAATGTACAGCTTCCCTGATTTGGAACAGACCCCCACACCTCTGCACTGATGTCCTATCCCTGACTTCTGACCAAGTCAATCAGAAGGCAAGGGATCACACCTTGCTTTTAAATAGTTGGTGGTCCATCCTTCACAGACAAGCAAAGTCTTACATGATTGAACACCCCTCCCCATCATCACACTCATTGTGCTACCAAAACAAATAGAAAATAATTAATACTTAGTATATTTAGTCCTGGAAAGCTAAGGTGAGGTTGCAAATTTAAAGAAAAAACCCTTGGAGTTAGGGTTTTTAAAGTATTTTGCAACACTTATAATATGCAATCTATTTAAAATAAATTGACATAAGGATGTGTTTGTGAAAGTGCCTGCAGAGATCACTCTCTGATACTCTTCTGCTGACCACTTGCCCAACTAGGAAGGATGTTATCATTAATGGGAAACACATGAGCCAGATCCCTCCCTCTGGTCTTAGATCATATGCAAGAGATCCAAGGTGGGCCACCACTGGAAGAATGAATAGACCAATCTATTCACTCACGACACATAACATAGCAAAGAACGGAGCAGGTTGATTCCAAAACCAGGCAATGGGGGAAGGAAGGACCCAGGCAATCAGTCAAATCCAAATCACATAGTAATTGCCAGCAGAAAACCTCATCATTCCCTTCTTGTCTTGAACTTGTCCCGCTGTTACTGGGAACCTCTATTTGCTGTGAAGAGTCAGAGAACCCTCTCAATAACCAGAATCACCACACAGCACATCCACTGTATAAGCCTCCCAATTCCACTGCAAGCAGAATCAGTTCTTATAGAAGTGGCTTCTTTCCCCCCCTCCCAGTT
>NW_008624399.1:18757-21873 GCF_000691845.1 Merops nubicus | reverse complement strand
GGGGCACCTGCTGTTGATCTCCTAATCAGCTCCCACCCAAGGCTGGCCAGACCCTGGGTGAAAATCAGTCAGGAAGGTCCTGGTTGTGGGCATCATCCATATACCAACCCTCATTCAGGGCTGGGGGTTTAACCCCAGCACTTCAGGTACACAAGACAAAGTTCTATCGAGGCAATGCCGAATAACAAGTCACCATTCCTACTGCATCATACTATATTGCAACTACATTATTTTTCATGCTTTGGAGAATGTTGTACCTGACCCGTATGCCTGCGCGTTTGGAGGAGGCCTATTGTGTTCATGATCTCTGAGAGCAAATCCATGTAAGAGCCTCAAACTCATTAGATTTCTATAGTGCTGCTAGATGAAGACTGTAAGAGTATTAAAGGTGCACACTTAAGGGCATGTCACTTAAGTGAGGGGCAAAAATGTGGTAGCTTTAATATGGGTTAGTATGAGGCACACATGGGGGCAAAGAGGAAAGGAAAAAATTAGTGTGTCTCCTTTCCTTCCTGTGCCACTACCTCTGAGGGAAAGAAATTTTCAGGAGGAGTACTCTAGTACCTGCTCCTACCACGTGGTCCATGGTGGGGAACCTTTTGTACACAGCTGTGCTCACAGAGCGAAAGATCAGCAGCGATGTTAAATTCACGTAACGCATGAGAGTCCTCCTCAGCAAGCGCCCGTACTCGTCTCTGCCCTGGACACAGCTAGAGATGAGGAACATCAGTCGATCTGGCCACGGCAAGTTCACAAACTGGTTCCACCAGCGATTCACCACCAAAGTAACGTAGAAACCTGGGGGTTAGAAGGAAAAACATGAAAGCCCAGTGCCTATCAGGATTTCCGTTTAGGTTACTTCGATTTATTTTGCACAGTGTCACTAAGCTGCTACATTTCCCAAAATAAATGCAGTAAGTCGTGTCAAAACCCAAGAGGCAATTAATGCTAATTATTTAGTAGACAGTGCAACTTAATGGCTTGTTCCAGCTGAGTATCTCATACTCATGAACTTCCAAGTTTTCTCTTCTGTAGTAAACCTTGAATCGGTTTAGTGCTTTAGAAGATCAAGCACAATATACCAGTATTAGTGCGCACTATATCTATATATACATAGGGAAACTTTTATCTTTTGTTGATATATTGAGAACATGACCATAAATGTTGACGTTACAAAAGCAACTCAAATTTAAGGACACCTATTTGAAGCTGAAGATTTTGTTGTGAAACTCTAACCTCCCACTGTGCCTCTCAGTTCTGAAATGCTTCCATGCATGGACAGTCACAAAATGCCTGAACAGAGACAGTATTGGGGAATAATAACACATGTAATCAGTACTTACCAAGCACAAAAGTTACAGGGATTTGTTCAGCATATTTGTCACAGTAAATTGATAATTTTTCAAAGAACCGTTTTTGGCTACCTGTAAGAAAAAATCTGCAGCAAATATAAAATGTATCTGTCCGTCCATAATATTCTGGCACTAGATGCAAAGTGCAGATAGGTATAAATAATCTGCTATGTGCAATTTGGAGCAACCTTGGGGAATGTCTTCAAGCAACTTAAAGGTAAAGTGATGAACACTTTTGGCATGTAATAAAGAAGCTGGGGGAGAAAATATTATTCCCTGGTCTTTGCAGTTTTCTTGTAACTAGTTTTACTGGCACTACTAATTAGGATAAATATACATGTAGAATTAGCTTGCTATCGTATACAAATGATGATAGTAAGCTGTAAGTTGGCAAGTAGAGCTTGCTTTCCTTTTTCAGAGGGCTACTTAACAAAAATACCCAGGCCTGCTTGAATTGCAAAAGGCTACCTATCTCTAATGGCTCTTACTTGAAAATGCTACATTGTCACAGCATTTTTTTTTTACGCTTACTCCTATGATTTTTTTTTTTTTCCACAAGATTAAAACTGTATTTATTTTGCAGTAAGGAAAATATTCATCAGATTATGGAAAATGAGTGAAGCATGGCAGCCTCTGCCCATGGAGAAAGATATCTAAGGAAATACCACAAGCTTAAATACAAACCATTGTTTTATTTGTATAGATGAGTATTACAGTTATTCTTTGATTTCATATAGGAAGAACACATGACAAATATTTGGTGGGTTTTGCTTACAACTGTACAATAAAACCTGCAGCACATATAGAGGGATTTCCATGGTATATTTACCATGGTTTTTAACTGCCTTGCATTTCAGTAAAACCACATTAATTTAAATAAATGTGCAGCACTGGTGTTTCTTTACATATTAATGCTGTAATCTTCTTTCTCAGTTTACAGATATAGATTACTAAACATTTTGGAATTAATCACAGACAAACTGACGCTCATTTTCTCCTTGCTTCACATAAAAAGCAAACACCGAGATTTAATTACAGATAAAGGTAAAAGCTGAATCATGATTTTGGTACTTCTGTGTAGTGTACTTCAAAAAGTTTCACTGTACTAATTGATGCATTGCATCTGTCGACCAGGTGTTTAATTCACACTTTGCTGGAACAAGCAACTCTCCTAACATGACCCTCCCAGGTGCTGGGTGACACACAGGTAATAACCACGTCTGGTTTCCATGCAGCTTTGCTTGGCTCTGTGCAAGCTGAAAAATGAAGTTTGCCATGCCATCCTAGCTTTAAGAAAAACTTTGCTTTTCCTGACTGTATAACCTGGCTCTCAAATTATTACCTTTCAGGATCGTTAAAGAAATTACCACTGAGCAACTGAAGACACGGTTCTACAAGTAGAATGCAAAGTCTATACTTAGCATTTAAAGCAGAGTCAGGCTTGCTGTTGCCAACTTGATCTCAGAACAATAAAGGCTATTTAACATAGGCTAAGTATGGATGCTTATTTAGCCCAACTTCATTTGGATGGTTGCTCAATGCAGGGCTGAAAGTAGAATCAGATGAATATGATAGACAGTATTTTATATTTTATTTATAACCTACATGCTTTCTCTGGAACATTAAAATAAAACTGGAAAGGAAAGAACATTAGAAAAGGTCCTAGGAAAAGACAATATTTATGTAGTAACCTCCCCCCCACCTCATTCATCAGCCTAAAATTATGAAGTGTGAAACTTCAGCATAAAATTTAACGAGACATGA
>NW_008624399.1:12219-18726 GCF_000691845.1 Merops nubicus | reverse complement strand
AAAGAGTGTACCTGTATAATACACTTATCGCTGTGTAAAGAGTAGCAAAAACAATAAATTCTCTGTACAGCAATTTGTAGATGCTGCCTTTCCACTTTAGCAGTAATCTGTGAAATCCAAAGAAAGTGGCATTTGCTACTTTGCTGGAATATGTGACTGTCATCGTCTTGGCAGGCTGTGCCTAGAAAGAGTAGAAGAGAAGCAGGAAACCAACAACATTTTAGACAGCATATCCCAACCTGAATGCACCCTGGTATAGATAGATAGATAGATAGACAGATACACATGTACATATATAAAATAGTTTATGTATACATAAATACATACCCTGTGTGTTTTTATATCTAGAAGGAGAGAGAGAAATAAGCATCTTGCAGTGACAAGGCCTGTTGAGACCTGCAGATTGACTGATGCAAGACTGTATGTGGGCTTTACCCCAAAGACAACCCAAAAGTAACAGCTAGCACCAGATACGGCCACCTGCATGGTTGGGAGTGACAAGGAGATGTTACACCTCTGAAGCCTCTGCATACTCTCAGTTTGCTTCTTCTAGAAAAGGAAGTAAATTTGCTTGAAATTTTTTTATCAAAACTATGTCAGCACTCCAGCAAGAGAAGTAAAGCTGAATTCCACAAATGCACCTTCCTCTCCAGCCAGTATTTTTAGCTAGCTTTGGTAATTATACTCATCTGAAAGCAAATGAGATTTGGAGGCTGCCTCTTTCATTAATGGTTACAACAGCAGCTGAGATCAGCTGGGGAACCCTATTATTTCTTGGCTTGGCAGCTAGACATACTCATCAATGCTTCAGTATTGCGTGGCCATGCAAAGAAAGCCATAGGGTTGCTCAGCTAGACAGTCTGCAACACAGTGTAATTAAGGCAGTACTATACAGGTAAATATTTTACATTGGGTTTGTTACTTGCTTTCACCCAGAGTAGTGAGATGCTACAGGAACTTTTAAGTACATACAAAAAAAAACCCTAACTCTGAATGTGGATGAAAGTAGTTCATGACAGCATGCAAGAAAGGGAGTAACTAAGACAAGCACAAAGCCTCAAGGTAGTTATTGTGTGTCATAAATATAATTTTTGATTATATTTTCTTGATGTTACTGTACATCATCTACTCTCAGAAAAAAATTCTGAACCCTTAGTTAATAGATGGCTTGACAGAATTTTATGGAACTTGGCTGTGTCTCTGATGCAGAGCATAAAGTAAGCCATTAAAATTCAGCTGTAGAAGTGCCACTTTTCTTTTTGTCACCAAGGCAATCAGTAGGAAAAGACACCATAGGCCTTCTATCGCTGACAGATTGTCTTGTCTGCAGAATGGCTGCTTGAGATTTGCTGACATGGGCTTGGAGGTTTGTTTTTTTTTTTGATGTTATTGTTTTTTTAAGATGTGTGGGTTTTATTCTTTAGCTTCCAAATGATGGTTTTCCCGTTTCCAAGCCCTGGCACAGGCCTTTAAATTTTTTTTGGTGTCATTGCTGAAGTCCAGAAAGTTCAATTCAGGAGCCAAACTGGCTGATTGGCATGCAGAAATACAGTCCTGTCTGCTAAAAAGCCTGTGGTCAGGATGCTACGCTTAAGAAAATGGAAGCAGAGATTTCCATCCTCCAGCAGAAATGGGGCTTTATAAAAAACAGGAGAAGCCTGTGGCTGGGTTATAGGGGAGGAATGGGTAAAAAATACCCTTAATGATACGCTGAGTTTCCTGGGATCATTGTAGGAGGCTTTAGACCTTGCCCATTGATGCTGGGAAGTATGTGTTTTCAAGACATATCGTCAAGAAGCACGCCTCTTTCTCCCCACCGATAGTGAAATTGTAACAGAAACCTCCAGTGGGACTGCCTCCATGTAGGGACTTAGATTTAGAAAAGCTATCTGATAATGTGAGGTGTTGTGGTGAGCAGAGCCCGCCCTAGGCAGGGATCGGCGTGCGGAAGATCTCGCGATGTAACGGAAAGCTCAGACTGCCCACGAGGGGCGCTGTGGGTGTGGCTTGTGCTATATAAGCAATTGCAGCTGCGCAATAAACGCCATTTGCAGCATCCTTCACATTGAAGCCAGTGTCTGTGATGGCACCCAACGGTAGAGGTTGGGTGGCAGCTATCCCGGGGATCGGGTGTCGGTAACAACAGTGGGGGCTTACAGCATGGTGAGAACTCAGACCTCCAGAGTAAAACACTACAACTATTAGAAGATGATGTTAGACAACTGAAGTCTGCAGTAAAACATAAATCGCTAACCATGGGGGCAAACAAATATTGAAACAAGGGACTGGTCAGACATGCTGTGGTTTAGGATCTTTAAGATGAGAGTATATAGTCTGACAAAGGATGATGTTCAAGAAGAATTGACATGGGTGGTACCTACAGGGTTGGAACTGAGTGGCTCTGCTGATCTTGCCTGCTATCTCTGAAACCTTCTGCCCTGGGGCATGAAGGGAACAAGATTGCCTGCAGCACCCTCATGGCATCTGCAGCTCTGCAGGAAGGCAGTGATTAAAGTCAAATCCATGGCTCTCAGTTTCTGTATATCAGGTTGAGGAAGGAGTTGTCCTCCCAGGCATCAGTGACTAGTCGGTGACAAAAACTAGCCAGTAGTTTTTGGAAAAAATGGACGAAATAGGTCTATCTCCTCTACTGACCAGCAGCAAATCCTGTCTTGCAGGGCCTAGTGGATGGGTTTTGGCCACAGCTGCAGAGCTATAATGATAATAGGATTGAGGATTAAGAATATTTCCCCCCACATTAGACTGGGATAGTTTTCTAATTGAAGTGGAATTTGTTTGCTTAACTCAGGCATCTGTATTTCACTCAGAAATATTCCAGCTCTCTCTCTTAACACTTTACTGGAAGCTGTTTGCTCTGAATAGAAACTCTTCACATTAGCTTGGGAGGCACCGGGTGCCTGCAGCTTTTTCTTTCTGCCTCTGAAATGGGGCAAAGAAAAGTGGTACTGTTACACCAGATTCAGGCTTTGATGCCTTGGTTTACTTGCCCTGCCACGCTTGTGATACACTGTGTTTTAGCTTCCTGCTAAGCAAATGTTTTACTGTGCATTTATCATTGGGTTCATGTAGGGACTTCAGGGTAATATAATGTAACATCCTAAAATATACATTAGGTCAGATTAGGTGATCTAAGAACCCTTTAAACTATATGAAGCTATGAAAGACAGCCATGTGTCTGTCTGATAGATTTCGCAACATAGCAAGCACAGATTTAAACTTGCCACTGGTGTTTTATTCTCTAGGAACAACTACAATCACTTGGGTACAGCCCCTTCCCCAGTGGGAACTTTTGGTGTAAAGTGTTGTGCTGGGCCTGGTCCTTGCATGGTGGTCCCAAGCCCTTGGTTCACCTGCAGCATGTTGACTGAGAGTCCTTCCAACATTACTCATGGCCACAGGAAATTAAAAAGCTAAAACTGAGATAGACAGGAAGAGCAAAGCATAATGATGCCCCCTAGCACATTCCTGCCTGAGTGCTGCTTAGGCTGGCTTGAAGATGCATAAAGAGCATTAGATTAGACACCACAGGCACTGGGGTCATGAGAGACTTTCTTATTAATTGTGTTGCCCTTAATTCATTAGCAGATATAAAGCTAGGCTTTCTGCTAATACGGCTTCATGAGTTCTGAGGTCATAACACAAGTTATGCCCATTTTGTGCCTGTAGAGTCTTGGGGTCATATCTATGATGCTGCTTTTCTTTTTGCTCTGTATTTGTTCCCTTTCTGAAACTTTCTCTAGCACAGGCTGAAATGTGAGTTGTATATTACTCCACTTTTGCTAAGATCATCAAAAGCCTTTAGGCACAAACAACTAAAAATAAATTTTTTTTTTTCCCTCACACAAATATTGAGCCCAAGTGCAAATGGGGTTTTTTGCCTAGATTAAAATTTCAGGATGCATTAGGATTCGGAGAGAAAACCACAGTAAAAAATAACAGTCATCAGCATTTCCTAACTGACCATGAAAGGCATAATACAGAATGTATAAATAAAGAGTGCCCCTGCACAGACCTACCCCTTGTCATTGTATCACCTTATTCCTTGGTTTATGGCATAGTGGAGAATGTGAGCAAGAAACATTCAAGTTAAGCCTACTATAAAAGCATATTAAAATCACGCTATATCCACTGACCTGCTATTTTGATCCAAGCCCCAAGGCAAGTCTTGGATCCTTTCTCTTCGTCAGATGTCCCAAATAAAGTCCCCTTTGGGTCTGCAATAGTCACCTTGCTCTTCCCTTAACCTGAAGCAAGGGGTTGCTGCTGCCGAGCCTCAGGAGGACTGGACTGACAAGAACAGGGGTTAAAATGTCTTTCCACTTCTGGAAGTCTGTTTTTGCCAAGTACTCTGTCCTGTCAGTTACAGAGGGAACAAACGCAAGCAGCAGCAGCTGCTGATCTTGCTCTTTTCTAGTCTATAATTATAATGCCACTTGCCATCGGAAGGACCCCTTTCATTTGAATGAAGAATCCTGTGACAATTTGGCTGCCACTTCTAGTTTTCTACATTTTATTTCCCATTCCCAAAGTGGGATGGATGAGAAGGGGGTATTTTTCTCTGAGACTTCTCTTGAAAAGAGTGATCTCTTTGAGCCAGCCCTGGGAAGACACATCAGTGAACAGCACTGACTACATCTAAATGGGAAGACTGAGACAACTCCACCAAACTTGAGAATGTGACCCAGCTGCACTCTGGGGCACACCTTTGCTGCATTGCTGATTCGAACTGGGAAATCAGGACTCTGGGGTACACTGCAGAAATCACCCATCCCTCAAAACAGGCAGAATTGCTGTTGCCAAAAGACTTGATGAATCTGCTCATGATGATAGACTTCAGCATGTGAAGGCCTTTCTGTGACTGAAAGATTTGCACAGGACTTCTTCCCCCCTTCCTCTTTCTAAAATGAGATGAAATCTATATTTTATAACCTGTGGCATTAAGAGAGAGCTGTAAGAGGGGATAGACTATGAAAGCCCAGGAGATGTCATATAATGTTGCCATAAATCTCTACAGAGAATGAAATAATGCAACTGTGAAGTAAATAAGAAAAAAAAAAATTGCTGGGGGAGAGACTAAGCAAGATTTATAGATTTAATACATTTTATGATGAAAGGCTTTTTTGCCTTGCCTTAGTCCCATTAAGCTACTCGAGACCACTTATTTAATTAAAACTCTCTCGGAAACAAAATAAGTTGCTGCCATTGTTTGCCTTTCTTCTCGTGGGCAATGGCAGAAGGAAGACACTTTGATGTGAAAGCAGGCGAGACATTAGACTGCGGCATGTGTGTGTCAGGCAGCGGCCTGTGGCAAAAGATGACAAATCATTTTAGCATTCAGTGACTTGGCATGAAGAAACATACTGCCTGATCCTATTACAGTGACTGCCCTCTGCAAGGAAAACTCCTAACAACAGGGATATTTTAAGGCCACTGGTACAATAATTACTTAGACCTAAAACATTTTTCTTTGCAGAGTATAATCATTCGTTGGTCTCACTGAGCAGTAAATAACAGCACCTCTGTGTGTCTCTGGGTATCAGGTGGTTTTCCTGGCGGCTTTTCAGTCTTCCACCAGATTGGAGCAGCTGAGATTGCTCCACTGGCTCTGAGTTTTTTTGCAGAAGACACGAGATTTAGAGCTCCTGGATGTTCAGAGGCAGAAATAAATATGGGTTTCCAGCTGTGCATCTCCACTGTGACTGGTTCTGTAGGAAATACTCCACTTTTATCACTAAGTTGTCTATAAGTCCTTGCTGGATACTTCCTGATGACAGGCGATGTTTTTATCTCTCCTTCTCCCCTTACCCCCTCCCCCAAATAAATATACTTGATTGGTATACAGCCCTTGGCAACAGAGGCTGCTGTGTGGCTTTACTGCATCCTCTGACTTGGCTGGGCACATCCTTTCTCACTGAATGGTGCTCTCCTTTTAGGGAATGTCTGGGGGTCTAGTCCCCATAGGTTGCCTGGGTCCACCTGAATGTGGGAAGGAGCGACAGCTTGTCACTGCTACTGCAAAATTCCCAGTTAATGAGCTTATTACATTTTTTAGCTGACGCTAGTATCTGTTAACATGAGTAAGTGGAGACTTTTACTGTAAATTTTAAGGCAGCCTCACATTTTGATTCAGCTCCCCAGTTTAGCTTTATGTTGGTATTTTAAATCCACATTAGCAACACACTGGTGATGGGCTCCAAAAGCTCACTTATTACAGAAGGTCTGTGAAATCCACCACAATAATTTTCTCGTTCAGTAAGGACTAGCTACAGAGCTCTGCAAAAATTCTTTTTTTTCAAGACATTAGAAGTTTCTTTATGCTTTAGAGGCAGAGGAAAAAGATGGGAACTCTGGAGAAAGAAAACAGTAATGAATGCTTTTCCCAATCTCTAACAAAAGTGTCAGCTAAGGCTAAGGACTGAGAAAACACTGGTTAGTGACAGTCACACTCTTTTGCTTCTAGGTGATGTTGACACGGCTGTGACAGTC
>NW_008624399.1:0-12188 GCF_000691845.1 Merops nubicus | reverse complement strand
CTGCTGGAGCTTTGAGAGGGCTGCTGGCATGGAAGTCAGGCTACAGCTAAGCAGAGCTGTAGGGAGGCAGTGGGGCAAAGGGAGGCCTGCGGCATCTGTTCCTCTGCCCCTCCACCACTGGGCTGCAGTCTCACTGGGGTGTTACTGCACCAGGGATGGACACACACTGGGCACAACTGTCTCACGTCCTACCGTCACTGTCCACCACATGGCAGCAGCCAGAGAAAACATGGCTGTGGTGGCAGAGGAAGCAGGGCGCCCAAAGGCTGCTTTGGGCAGAAAAAATGGAGCTGGCAGGCAGAGGGATGGAGGTAGGGGATTTGTGGGCACTGATGATCTCCTGGCCTCCTCCTGGGTAGCAGCAGTGACCAGCTGAGGTTGGATGGGATTGCTCCATTATAGCCAAACACCCTCCCAGCAGGGTTTTTTTTCATGCAGCTTCCCTCCAACTTGTGCAGAAATAAATCCCTGTTGCTGTATGCTGCTCATCACCAATAAGCTTTCAACAAGGTTGGGATAGAGAGATACGCTCTGTTGGGCCAGTAGGCATTAGCTGGGCAAGGCAGCCTTGGGCAATTTGGCAAGAAAGTGACACAGGTTTTCTGGAGCATTACCTGCCTGCGGTTACCAGGGAACGAGCCTGGACTAGTTCCCAGAGATTAAAGAGAACGAATTTTTGAAAATAATTCTACGGTTTTCTTCCGGTCTAATACAGTAAAGACTACTCTATCTAACACTGAGCTTGGGAACAGGCTCTGAAGAACACAGAGACCTGCAGTCTGTGACCTGTTTTTAAGAACTGGACCTTCTCTCTAATACTTTCTCATAACCCTCTCTTTCTGCCAAATCTGTTGAATGAGCAAATCTATGCTACAAATTGCCACGTGGGCAACCTGAGTGATGCCCTAGCACTTTAGCACACTATTCTGTGAAGAAGCGCACTTAAAAAGTTGCTGAGTGATTAACTGGCTAATAAGCAGCTGATGTGTACAACATAACAGAGAAAACTAATAAATATATATTTTTTTAAGGGAAAGATCAGAAAAATTTGTCTAAGGATTTGTCTTTGAATTGCCTCCACTCTGCTATGTGACTGTTTCTACCACAAGATTTATGGATAATTATGATAACAGATGGATATAATTATGTTCCAATAGTTATGGAGATCATTTATTAGATTTCAAACATATTTGAATCCACTGCAACAAATGAAGCTTTATAGCAAAGTCTTAAAATCTCATAGTAATGAGCAAAGAGCTGCAAAGTGCCACTAGAATACTGCTGCTCTTTATACTATAAACCACAGAATTTTTTTTCACCATCATATTTAAGAAAGTATTTTGCAGATCTTGGAGACCATTTAAAATCTGTATGGAGATTTCTTATGGACTATTAATCCGAAAGAAGATCTATTCAAGCCATGATAACGTAATACTTTTTTAAGATATTCACACCTTTGTTACCACATGCAATCATCTCTAAGAGGTGTCATATTGCAGATAGCATGCAGGAATTCTGATTGTATACACCATGTTCCTAAGAGGTTACTGAAAAAGGAAGGGTTTGTGAAGTAAATTAGTAGTTCACATTTGCAATGAAGAGTTTAATTTTATCACTTCTTGTCCTTTTTTTGACTTTTCCTTATCGACACCCACAGCAAATGTTGCATCATGAAATAGGAACAAAAGAGGTTCTTTTGTTTTACAGGTGTTTATGGTAGGTAAGAATTTCAAAGGTCTCATCTACAAAAATAGTTTTCAGCAGTTTCTCTGTATTTGCAGCTTTACTAATTATCACTGCTAATGGTATGTTTTGCATTCATGTTCTCTTGATGTCCTTTGGGCACATATAAATCACACAGCAACAAAACCATTTTAGTACTGTGTAACTAGACAGGTTTCTGCTAATTCCATCCACAAGCACTTAACAAGACAGAGCAGTGCAATAGAGGGTAGAAATCTGGCAAATACAAGTTATTTCCTTTATTTGTGCTTCCTACTCCTCTTTCCTCTTGATTTTTTTTGTAACTATTTATACTGGAAGATTTCTGCAAGAAATGCTAATTCATACTGTGTATTAGTGAAGCTTCAAGCAAACAAGTGTCTGTATCTGTAATGACAATGTGTAATGCCAATATCCAAAGAAATGCCATAATAAGTAGGCTAAAATGTGGTTTGAACAACATGAAAGAATTTTCTTATTAAAAAGAAATGAATAATTAAAGTGTTGGAAAGCGGATAGTATTAAAGAAGCTTCTGTCAGATTTTCTCAGATGAGAATATATTGAGTTTTGCTTTATTTTTCTACTTATTGGCACTTGCTTCTGGAATCCCTGTTTTAATCAAATGAGTAAATTAACATAAAACGTCCTTTTCCCGTAGAATGAATGTGTAGAGAGCTGCTGTGGTATCTTACAGTCTCTTTCATGAGCAAAATTGCAATAATTAAAAGTTAATCTAGTGGGAGAGATACCACTGTATTTAGCATCACTCAGTGTGGGTTGTGGAAATATACTTTAAAGGAGACACTTTTATCTCTGCAAGTCACATGATAGAATACTTCAGAGGATTACAACTGAATTTGTCTGCAGGATAAACCCTGCAGCCCCAACAGATTAATTCTCTGAGTGCTGTAAAACCATACTCAGAAAGACTTCGCTTTGCAACTTCCTTGTCATGAAATGAACATCATTTGTTATGCCGTAATGCTGAGTTTGGTGTTAGAAATATCATTATTACTGTGATTGTTATCAGCCTCAGCAATCCTTTTACCGCTGGAAGGCACAGACACAGAAAAGCAAGCATGTCATGGTGTGGGACTTGTCAGATGGAAGGTGGAATAAAAAAAGAAACCAGGAATAAGGTGTCCAGGACCTGGGCTCAAAAGCCAGCGAATGCCTGGACTGACTGGGAGGGCTTTCTCTTAAGACCTCTGCCTCCAAAGTGCTACTTATCTTATCCATCTGAAGTGAGCTGGGTGGGTTAGTTAATATATGCTAACGTAGCGTCAGGTTCAGTGAAAGCTACATGGTCAAAAGGGCAATTGCAGAAGGAGAAATGCTTGGTTTTGCTCTATGGATTGGCTCTTCTGAAGTCAGTGTCGTTCTATTTGCAAGATGACCAGGGTTTCAAAATTTCTTGCACAATGTCAAGCATTCAATATTAGATAATTTCCTTGCTTGCGTAAAAATGCAGCCTTTTGGATAATCACTCTTTAGTACATGCAGGATGCTGCAAAACTGTAATGTCTCTTCCTTTTCAATGAAGAATTTACATTAACAGAATTTTGTATTCTTGCAGACACTGAAGAATATGGATGGTTGATAAATAGTCTGCGCTTTATAGTGTATATTAATGCCTCCTGTACTTCTTTGGGAGTTAGATTTCAGGAAGAGGGATCTTTTCTCACATCAGAATATGACTTTAAGAGGATAACTGTGTGGTAATGACTGACACAAAGCTGTGGTGCAATTTACCATTTACACTGTTAGAGGTGTGATTAAACCGCGTTGCAACCGATGGGAGAAACTATACTCTTCATCATCGGTATTTAAACTAAAGGGGGTGTCAACCCAAAATGTAGAGCCACATTACCACCGAATGCAACTGGGACCGTAAGGAGGAAGGATTTTCTGGGGTTGTGCCTTGGGCAGAGAGATTTGTGGGAGTATATGCTTGTGTGAGAGAAAGGGAAGGATGAGACACAACAGATTCAAAGAAAAAGAGGGAGACTAAGGACAGACAGAGAAGCATTTGCAGGGGAAAGTGTTTAAAGAAAGTAAGTTCTTTTGAGTTAGGTATTGTCTGGAAAGGACTTGGAATGGTTGCTGTATTTGTGAGAATAGGATTATTGATATTTGTGCATAAAAAAGGATTAAATTGGGTTGGCTGAAGACCATAAATTTCTTTTTGTAAATGGAACAACACATATGAATTATTTTTTTTATTTAGCTAGTTTAAGTTCAAAAAACCCTAACGATACTTACCGCTATTAAAAATAGTACTAAACACATGTGAAAAGGATAAAACTGAGGACTTTACTCTGTGACCCAGGCAGTCCCACCAGTCACGTATTAAAGCTAGCTCTGGCTTTCCTCCCTTGCATACTTCAGTGCTGAACATTTCCCTCAGAACGTAATTTGTTCCCTTTGCAGATGTTGATTAAGAGGGGGGAAAAAAAGATATAAAAAATGAAAGTAGCATCCAGAAAAAAAGAATAGTGAGTCTGGTGAACCAACAGAGATAAATGACTAGCATTTCTTTTTTCTATGGACAGCAGGCCAAATCATTTCCACCTGAACTGCAACAAACTCTCATTCTCTGCTTCCTGCAACTTTTCCCTTAGAAAAAACACCTGAACAGTCCGGATGGCTTTTGCAAAACTTGCACTATGCTGAATTTGGTTACCTTAGTTCAAAATCAAGAGTCTCATTGCTCCCTCAGAAACAAGGTTTAGTCTGTGAGCCAAGAGAGGATGAAACAAACCCCACACTCGCTGTGTCGCTGCTGAGCCAGTACGTAGCACAGAATACATGTGAACATTAAACAGTGGTAGTCAGGGAATTTGTCCTTCACACTCCTCTGGATAAATCCGTGCTTTGGCTATTTTAGTGAGGTAATGGAAAACTTTTCCTGCCACAGTGAGTGTGGGCACATTTCCAATCAAGGTAATGCAGATGTAAATGCCAGTGGTGACAAGACTTCTGGAAGGCCAGACTGACCTTAAAAGTCAGTCTGGGAGGTGGAACAGAGTAATCCTTCTCTTTTCTGCAACTGGAACTGCTCTGGTTTTTATACTACTTCAACACCTTTTACCATCTATACAGCTGAGTAAAAAGTTTGAACTACTTTTCACAAATGCCTCTCTGCTGCATTGCAGAGCATTGCCACCATGACTGCGCCAAGGTGGAGGAGACAAAAGAAGACAAGAAGAAGAACAGGCCACAGGCTAATGCACTGTGGGGCATTCCCATGCCAAGTGTAGCTATGCCCATACCAACCTGGTAACTCTGGACAGAAGATGAATAAAACAGTATTTCTATCACATAGGGAAATGGTTGGTACCTGAAAAAACTTTTCTATAAGATCAGCTTCACCTCAAAGAGCAGAACATAGCAGTAATTGGCAGCCTTGATTGAAGTCTACTTTTGAATCTCTGTGTCATTGAGCAAAAACAAAGAAAAATCATCCCATTAAAGGATGATTCCATTTTTATACCAACTTTGGTCTGAAAGAATGAAGACTTTCGAAAAATTAATTATAAAAACTTTAGCGCATGACCACACACTATGGGGAAGAAGGAAGCAGTCTCATAAATTTTAGTTTAGAGATGGATAAATTAAAGCATAGGGAGGGTACCCAGGTCCAAAGCAAAACTGTGAATAAAACACAGGATTCCTGAATCCTCACTCTATGCTTTTCACTCTTATTAATCAGTGTATTTTGTGGACTGTTTCTGGAGCCCCATCAGGTAAAAGGATTCTTCATTTTTCACTATAGGTGGGTCAGGGCTACAAAGGGCTTTTTTTTGCTTTTTGGTTAATTTTTAGGCAAAAACATATTTTTTATTTTTATTTTCTGATTTCTGAGTTCAGGTTTGGCATCTCTGCTGTCTTCCAGCTAGAGATGAACATGTTGTACTATTTTTAATCGCACTCTGGATCCATTCCTGGCATGCTTCTAAAGATAAACGAAACCACATGTCAGTCCTTACATAAGTTGGTAGGGCCTTTTCAATTTTTTGTTTCTTCCGCTTGGTATTAAGTTACATTTATAAGTATCTTCAAAAAGATTAAAATCATTATTTATTTTATAAGCAATAGTAGAATCTGTCTAGTTGGGCAGCTTGTTTGCAGAATATGTCTTACAGTCAAAGAGTACAACTGTAAACTAACGTGCTCCAAGGGGAAATTTCTTTTTAATCCTTGTCATTTAATAGTTGCCATTTAGCAGTTAACTGAGGATTTATATTCTTTGTTCACGTGTACCTTCCCTGTGTAGGCTGTGTTCTGTGTAGTCATAGAAAGGTTGTTTGGGCTATTTTTAACATGGTAAATAATTTGCCATTTTTGTTACGTTGTGTCAATGAGTTCTACAGGTTGTGCATAGACATATGGTGTGTATAAAAGGAATTTATTGCCCACATGTAGATTATTTTGTATTCAAATCTTGACTTCTAATCAAAATTACAGGTCTTTAATGAGCGCACGCTTTTTAAACATTTCAAGCTCTTATTTTTTAAGCTGCTTTAGTACATTAACGAGTCTAACAGAGGAGAGGGCTATGAAGCGGTTTGATGTTTTGATGATGTAACAGATTTGTTGCACGATTTGAGCACATCATTTGAGTCATTCCAAAACAAATAGTAAAGAATCATTATGTGTGATACGGATAGAGTTTGGTAAGGCTTTTGAAATTCCCTCCTATGGTATCTCATAAGAAAGGAAGGGACACACTGTCTAGCATAAACTACTGCAAAGATATTACAAGACCACTATGAAATCTATGTGCAAACCATGGGTTTGGATGGTTAAAGAAAAAGTAAAGCATATAAAAATAAAAGTAAAGCATCTAAAAGGAAAGCATTTCACCTCAGAGGATCATTGTGCTTCTGATAATGTACAATCCTTTCAATTAATGACTTGGGTCATAGAATAGGGAGTGCTCTTACCAAATTGGCCAAAGTTACAAAGGGCCATAAACACTTTTTTCAGAACAAGATTAGAATTCAGTAAGAATCAATGGGCACTGAAAAAAGTTGACAAGTGAAGTCGCACACACGTTGGAGAAAAACTGGTTAGGCAGCTTTCTGCTGCCATAAGAAAAAAAATCAAGGGACCTTTGCTGGGATGTATAAGCAGGTGTGTGATAAATGTTAACCCCAGTGCTGTTCAGACTTCAGCTACATTATTCTACAAAGATGATGACCCACAGGAAGAAGCCCAGAGAGAATAATAAAATCAAATGGAGGGCTAAAATAAATCAGCTATGAGGAAAGATTAAAATAACTGTGTTTATTCTTTGAGAAAATGGAGGGGACAGATGATGCCATCCAACACCCCGAAGACTGTTGTTTCCTGCATCCAATGAGAAGAGGTCATTAGCTCGTGTCCTACACTGCAGAAAATATTATATTAGACTTTGGAAAATATTTCTAACTCCAAGATTAGTTTGGCACTGGAATGCACTGCTTAGGGAGGCTGTGCTGTCTTCCACCACTGGAAGCTTTGAAAAAGAGCTTCAGGAGCAGTTAACATTAATCCTGCCTATTTGCTGTTACTTTGATTTTTTTTTTTTTTTTTTTTTTTTTAGGGGGTGTATCTGAAATACAACACAGATCTCCCTGGTTTTAACGTTATGTCAGTTGAATCAGGGAAAGCAGCAAAAAGATAAGAACTGTAGTCTCAGGACTCCTGTAAGCTGGGTGTTTATTTATGCCAACATACCAATTATACTTGCTCTCCAAATGCTTAGCTAAACATTGAAGAAATATGCCTGACTGGGGAATTCTTGTCTATACTATGGTTCCCAAAAATTCTAGTCCCCATTTAGCAGAGCTCAAAGAAGGAAGGAGGGGCAGGAGAGGGAGGGAAAAGGTAAATCCCTAAAATAGATAAGATTTATAGCTTCTGTACCTTTTTTTGGTACATAGTGGATCATTCATTTTTCTTTTCACTATGCTATAGGTTTGCAGTGCATGTGTGACTTCCATTAATAGGTTGATCCTTTGGTTTGCTTGAGCTTATTGGTTTATAATATCTTCATTGAAAGATAGGTAATAATTATGGTTTATTAAATATTAAAAAATATAAAAGAAACAATAGGAAGTATCACAAGAAAGTAGAAAATAAGATTTCAAAATTTATCCGCTTTATATATATGTGAAAATGCTGAGAAACCCTCCCCCATCACATACTTGCACGTATTCTATAAAGAGAACAACCACCTCATTCTTTTATTCCTCTCAACCTGCAGGAGGAAAAAATTGATTAGCTGGCATTTGTATTTGTATATAAATGAGAAAATTTAATTAAATTCAGTTCAAAGAAAAATGATGCACTGGGTTTCTTTAAGGTCCTGCTTGACTTCAACAGAGAAGCTTGCCATGTTCTGGGGCTACCTTCTGTGAAACACCTTTGCCTCTTCTGTTTTTTCCTCCCTGAAACAGAATTCTTAATTTCAGTGGATTGTAACTACTAGTGAAGGCAACAGCCACATTTGACAACATAGTCTCTCAGACAGATGGTTCAAATGTAACAGAAGACCTGGACAGAGATGCAGTTCAAGGGGACTCTGCAGTGCAGGAGCTGTTTGCAACGATGTTCACCACATTTTGCACCAGTATGACTGGAGAGAAGCTATGCAAGTGAGACTGTCAGTTGTTAGTACATAGGCTGCTGTGGCCAAGTCTGTGCCAATACACCTACCCAGATGTCTGTGTAGCTGGAGAATGGGAATTTCTGGTTTGGGGCATTTAACCACACCAAGGAGTTTAAAAAGCAATAGATGAACTGGTTTAACAGGACAAGTGAATAGGTTTGATGGGAGCAGCAAATACTGGTGTTCATTAGAAACAACACAGTTTTAGCAAAGTCCATCCTCCAGATTATGTACGTAGTGCAGTTTTATTGAATGGTTCTGTCAGATTTCATCTATGTAATAAGAGGTGGCACCCATGGCATACATTATCCCACCAAAGCTGTAAACTGTACATCACTTTCCACTGGCAAAAGTGACGTTGCTCATTTAGAACAATAGTGGTGCATGGTTTTGTTTCTAAAAGGACTTCCAGATTTTT
Organism: Merops nubicus; assembly: GCF_000691845.1. Lineage (NCBI taxonomy): Eukaryota > Metazoa > Chordata > Aves > Coraciiformes > Meropidae > Merops > Merops nubicus. Next base: position 3,392 of record NW_008624399.1, on the reverse strand, counting down.
CTGATTGCCAGGGACTTAAGGGCACCAAAAGGCCTTAAATGCCCTGAGCAGCCTCATCTGGGGCCATCTACTCAGCCACCTTCTTCCCATAGAGGGCAGGGACTCCAGGGCTACATTTAAACTCAGGCCCAGGCCTCCAGGATCTGCCTGGGCTTTGTCTTGGGTGAGCTTGCCTTAGCTGCTCCCTCCTTAGGTGAGCCTCAGACCTGTATTTTAGGTGTAGGTCTAGTTCTGTCTTTTGCTCTTCCTGACAAGACTTCCTGGATGGATCTGGGGCTTGATCTGATATCTCACCTTGTGTGATGGCCACTGGGTGTATGACACACCCTGTTGCTATCACCATCCTAGCTCTGCTCTTGATTGTGCCCTCATTGGTGGGGTTACCCGTGGCTCCCACCTCATGATGCCTGGGGGAACAGCCCTGCTCTGACACTGATGTGCTGATCAGGAAGTAGCCTGGATAAACACCAGGCCATTTTATGGAGGCTGGATAAAAGTACTCTTTTAAAATAGATTCCACCCACCTCCCTCCAAAAATAAAATTGCTTAATTCTTTTATGTATGTCTCTGGATTTAGTAGAATTTGTTTCAACTTTTAATTTTGACCACATTGCTGGGGGTTGAACCCCAAGCCCCCAAATTAAGGTTGACGTATGGGTGATTCCTACAGCCCTTCACAAAGAGGTGGTGAGTTTGCCTTATAGCTTCCCCCCAGGGTGCGGCCGGCCCTGCAGGGAGAGCCAGAAGGGAAATGAGCCCCAGGGGTCCCGCACTGAGTTGACAAAGGTCAGGTGTCTGCTTGGGGATAAAAGCTGGGACCACTGGCAGGGAGTCAGGAGCGTCTGCTCTGTGGAGTGCACTCCCCAGAGCTTCCTGGTTCAGGGCAGACCTCCTGACTCTCCCTGCCGCTGAGCCCCAGTCTGCTTAAGACCTTTGTGAATGCGGGCGGATCGGGTGAGAGTCACCATGTGGGCACCTTTCTCTTATGTGTTTAACTGGCTGGTCTGGCTGTTTCCCATGCCAGCTGTGGGCAACCTCGGGTCTCTGTTCATACCACCTGTTGTGGGCCGAGCTGTATTGTTTGTGGGATTGTTGGGGGTGGTGTCGATCATGTATGAGCTTGTTGACCTGTTTGTACCCCCGGTGGTCATTTGTATTGTAACATTTGTGTCTACAATACAGTCTGTGTATTGGTTCATCTTCCTGCTGGTGCTATCACTTTTTTTTGGGCCTGGTTGTTGGCAAAACACATGTAAATTGTTTTTCTTTCTGCAGTTCATTGCTGCCTGACTTTTTAGAGTACTGCGTACTGTAAAATACAGGAATACTTTGACAAAATAAATTTGTTGCCGATTAATTTTAGTACAGTCAAATATCTTTGGAACTGTATTGCTTTTATTTCTTGAAATGCAAGATGTCTAATCTGGTTAAAACAGCGCATTGGCATGCCAACTACAGTTGTACAGGATTAAGAACTATAGGATTACAGATCCTAATTATAGTCTTGACATTTTACTATGTCTTAATACTTTGTTTTCAACTTCTGATTATACTTGTCATGACTCTTCTGCAATCACATCTTTAATGAACTTTCTGATGCATGTTCTAATTTGTCAAACCTGTATTCTGGTAGCACTTCCTGGGTTTTATTGTATGTCAATGCAACAAAATGAAATAATTTTAAAGATTGGAGCTCTTCGAACTGAACATCTCTGCTCTATGAGGCTTTTCTCAACAAACTTCTAATTATACTGCTATTTAAATATTCCACTTCTGGCAGTGCTTGACTTCTGGTTTTCAGACTGCTTCCAGAAAAGCTGTAGACTGTGATTTTCTGTGGCCATTTTTGCTGCCTGAGTCCCCTTGTAGTCAGTGTAGATTTATATACTGAAAAGGAATTTAGAATATATTACTACTTATAAAGAATATATTTATGATGAATGGCATTGATACATTTTTCTTTTGACATCTTCTTGTTGTATTACTTTGCCCTCTGTGAACTTGTTGCTTGGTGGATGCTGTGGTGAACGTGCCACAGCAAACAGTATTTGTCTGTGGCTCTGTCCTGCAGGACTAGCCAAACAGCATTCTTTGACATTCAGTGGAAACTTGTCAAGATAATTAACGTTTCAATTAATGACTGGAATGTGGCCTACATTCCTTAACTGATGACTGGGACAAGATCTTGCTTACATTAATTTTTTGCTAAAGTTCCTCATGGTTGCAGCACATGCTTCAGTTTGGTTGCAGTAACAACAAGGAAAGCATGTTGTCCAGCCAACACTGCTGTCATTTGAAGCATATTTTTTGGTACTGTAATCAGACCAGTGGCAAATGGAGCCTTGTTTATAGCAGCTTTCCAACATTTTGCCTACTGCTTTTTAAAGACATAGGAAACACAAAACAGTACAGACCAGGGCTTCAGAAGGGAAATGAAGCGAAGGCTGCATGTTAACTTCTGAGAAGCTGGAAAATTGCCCCAACTACTGTGCTTGTGGCAGGGTGGTAGTGACAGTGGCTTAAGGACAAAGGCAAGCCAAGATGAGATGCAGTAGTAATGTCTCTTTATTCGAGACACTAGTGGAGCTGGAAAAACACCTCTCCTTTCAGCAGGTGAACCTATTTTAGCTCTATGTGTGGCCTTATTTCATAAGACTTTTGCATATAAATTACAGTTCAGTCTTTAATTATTACATACATTAGGCAGGCTCAGGACCTGATTTGGAGCAGTGCATGCCCTGTGAATGAAAATCACTGGATAATGATCTGGCTTATGTTTCATTTTCTCATTTTTAATTGTGTAATCCTGTGCTGTTGTTACTGTATGCTGTTAAAGACAGAATTAATTTCCTCATGTTTTTCACAGGAACAAAACACTCAGACTTTCATTGCCCTGTCCTCGCCTGTCCTTGAACAGAAGCAAGGTTTCATCCCCCTCTTCCAGGTGATGAGTAGAGGCACAGAAATGCTGGCTGATCTCTCTGAAGCCACGCGCGTTTGCAGCCCCCCTTCTCCAGTGCCTGACAGCAGTCGTGCCCGGCGCTGAGTCTCTGGTGCCTTTCCAGCCAGGCCCCAAGGAACCGATGTCGCAGCATTTCGCGGCCGTTGCGTTGGCCGTGGCGCTGCTTGTAGCGAGGGGATGGACGCTGCCTCTGACCCACCATCCAGTCTCCCTCAGTCTCCTCTTGCCAGACCTTCTGGCCCCGAAACCCTGACTGCCGACTGACGGCGGCTGACTGTGAGGAGCGTGATGGAAACGGCTCCCTGAGACCGTCCCTCAGAAGCATCTCGGGTCACCGCCGGGTGCGGGCAGACCGTGAGGCCCAGGCGACAGCGCTGACAGGAGTCCGCTCCGCCTGGCCTCGAAGCTCGGCTCCCGTAGTGCCTCCGGA
>NW_008624398.1:0-6547 GCF_000691845.1 Merops nubicus | reverse complement strand
TCCCGCGTGGGAACGTGGGAGAGCGAGGATGCTGTGTTACCCAAAACCTCACTCCACAAAGCGGCTCATCCAGGTCCACGCACCACTGCGCGGGGTCTTCAGCCCTACAAGCTCCACTCCACGGACAGGAGCCTTCAGCCCCACGTGGTTTATTCTCACCACATACCCAGCCTGTCTCCCCCGTGCCAGGGCTAATCCCAGTGCAAATCCCTCGGCCCCGCTCACATCTCTGGGATTCAGGTGTGGGGGGGCTCCAGCGCAGAGCTGTGCTCCTCACCTCTCTCCATGGGAAGGCAGCAGGAGGTCGGATGGCAGAGATGCCCTCTGGGACAGCACCCACCTCTGCACCTTTCCCAGCTGCCAGCTCCTGCTCCAGCCAAGCCTTCTTCTGCCCCTCAGGAAAGGGAACCTGTATTTCCAGTCCTGTAACTGCACTCAGACCCAGCTGGGGGATTTATAGTTTATATATATACATTCTTTGGCCAGGAAAGTGCCCAGAGCTGAAAGCTGGAGACACTTGGAGTTCCTGGAAGTGGCTGAGCTCCCCTGCAGCTTGCTGGGGAGAGGGGCTGGCAGGGTGCAGCAAACTGTGCTGGTGCTCACGGTGTTGCCTAGGGAGGAAAAACGCCTGGCTGAGCATCACCTCTCCACACTGACAATTGCTGCAGGAGAAACGAGGCAGCAGGAGCCAGCAAAGGTCTGGAGCATGGCTGAGCCTCCTCTGTCTGCCCAGGGCTTGGGTACACAGGCATCCTTGACTGTCAGCCCCTGGACTGCTTGACCTCATACCCCCAGCCACACTAGCACTATGTTTCCCTGCTTCCTTGGCCTGGACTAGAGAGAAAATCCCTGTGGGTAATGATCTCTTCGTGGGTAACTTGCCACAGATGCTGGAGGGATGCCAGTCTCACTGTGTGGTGAGGTCCCCAGCACTGTCTCTGTGCCAGGCTTCCCTGGGAGAGGGGACACACACACAGAAGCCACTCGCCAGCCCCACAGCAGCTCTGCAGGTCACACTGGACAGTGGCAGAGTGCTGTTCCAGGCAGCGCTGCCACCTGCCCAGCTTTTCACAAGGGCCCTGGGCCACACAGGCAGGACACAGGCTGCACCTCACCAGGGGAGCAGGGCTGCTCCAAAGGAGGTTTTCTGGGTGTGATGTTAAAGGCTGCAGTTGAGTACAGCTCCGCTGAAGGTTTTGGGATGAGAAACCTTGTTCATCCTCCAGCCTCCCAGCAGCTTGAAGTATCCCTGGCCCCAGCTTGCTGAAAAACCCACAGCCAAACTGAGCCCCTCATCCAGCAAGTTCTCCCAATTCTTTGTGCTTAGCTCTGCTTAGAACCATTGTCTATGACAATCCAAATAAAACTGCTCCCCCAACAGTGAGCGAGGCTGCACAACCCAGGGACCAGCATGAGCTCTTACCGTAAACCCGATGCCCACGGTGGCAGAGAAAGAGCCAGGAATGAATTTGCCCTGGTCAAACTGGACCAGCAGAGACGTCTTCCCCACACCGCTGTCTCCAACCAGGATTGTCTGCAAGGGCCAGGCAAAGAGATGTCAGCACGTGGGAGCAGGTGATGTCCGAGCTGGCAGGCACAGCGTGCAACCAGGGGCCAAGGGTCTGGGCAGGCCCTGAGGGGATGTGGCAGCAAATGAAGCAGCATCAGGAGGGACTAGTCCAGCCCCAGATCACAGCAGAGCCATAGGCCCCACATGACTCCTATGGTAGCCCCCTGCTCAGCCCCACTCAGCAGCAGATTGTCCCCATCAGCTGCTGGGTGCCAGCACCAGAGCCAGATGTCTCATCCCACTGCACCCTGTCCTTCACTGTCACCTTTGGTCCTGCCACCTGCCTGGGGAGGACTTTCCACCCCCCTGACCATCTCTGTGCCCCAGACTGAGCTTCAGACACGAGCTCCACTGTACCCTCTCCAAGTGCAGGGAGGTAGAAGACAAAGCAAAGCACAGCCTGCCACAGAGAGCAATCAGGAGAGATGCTCCTGCCCCAGCTCTGGAAGATGTTGCCCTCCCTCCTGCCTGCGTTCCTCCAAACCTCTGGGCTAAGGGAGACCAATGGTGCAAATGCAAACCCTCCCTGCCCTCTTGGCTAGTATCTGGGTTTTATTGGCAGAGCCACCAGCACAAACATTCCCATCCTTTCAGGAAACCAAGGTACTTTCAACCCTTTTGTAGGGACACAACTTTAAACAAATGCTGCTCACCAGCTTCTTGCTCAGAAGCAGTTTTGGCTCTCTTTCAGAACACGATGTTCCTGTAGCTGCAGCACCAGCAAGCACGGAGACAGCCCCAGGGCAACGTCCCCTTTGTCACTGGTCCCCTGCCACTCCTGAATCAAAGAGGTCCTGCGGCTGAACCTCCACTCTTCACCTCTGCCTGTACCGCACACTGCTGCATCTGTTGTTTCTCCCCTTGGTTTGTGTTTAGATCGCTGCAGCTCCAGCAGCCCCGCTCCATCCTGGGGCATTTCAGCTCTTCATCCCCACTCCAGGTGACATCATGGTCACTCTTTACCTGCCAAGCCAGAGCTGTTGCTTCAGCACCTTCCTGGTGGCCAAGGGAGCCTTGGCATGTTGCAGGTCCCACCCCTCCATCACCCCCCTCCCCTGCACTGAGGGGCCTCGAGGTGGAACCCAGCCTGACCCCACCTCAGGCACCACATGTACCTGCTTGTGAAGTGCAGGGCAGCTGAGCAGGAAGGAGAGTGTTCAGCCAAGTTCCTGAATAGTCCTGGCAGATCAAGACCTGATTTCAGATCCTGGGAGGTCACAGGGGACCCAGCCACCAGGCACGTGCTACCGTGCCCAGCACTGCCGTTCCTGCCACCTCATGGACCCTGAAGGAGTGGGATGAAACTGAAAGCCAAGGAGCCTGAGGACCACTAGTGAAGCAGGCATGTGGACTGGACGGGCACTCTCCTCATGAAATCCCCACACCACAACCTGCCTGGAGCCTGTTAGATCTGACACGCTCCAGTGAAACGCTCGCTGCGGTGAATCAGCGTTTTCCCCAGAAAAAAACATCCCAAATCCCAAATATATCCTGGGAAAAGTTTGACCTGCCAAGCAGAGCTGTTCTCTCCGTGGGGCTGAGAGGCACTGATGTGAGGCCAGATCTGCAGCCAGAGAAACCTGCCTCCTCCCTAACCAGACGTCAGGCTGTTTGTGGGTCACTTGTACATTCAGAGCAGCCTCGTGTGCTGGGAGCCTGTGCAGCAGCTGGGTGGATGTTGGAAGGCAGAAAGCTCCAGGTAAAACCCTTGGTCGTGGGTTGGAGGAGCTGGGTAACCCCATTCCCTGGGCAGGATTTCCAAGCCCCCCTTCGCTTTGCCATAGAGCAGACAGCAGGATCTGCCCTAGGGAAGCTGCATAAGAAACACCCAAAAGTTCATTACCGTGGGGCTCCTGCATCCCAGTGCTTCTCTTTTTTTTGTGCTACACACTACTGCCAGCTAAAATACTGGTGCTGAGAGGTGTAACAGGACCAGCTGCACTCTGCAGCCCTGTCTTTAGGAAGAGTTAATGCAGAGAACGACATTAATTATGGAGGGAGGAGAGCTGGCTGAAATGAGCACCAGAAAGCCTCCAGAGCCCAGGATTTACAGAGAACGTGTATAAAAGGCAGAGTCTCCTATCAATAATTTAATTGGGATTTATAATAGAGACAACTCATGAATTGCTTCATGACTTAATAATAGTAAAAGTTGACCTGAATTAGCCAAGAGACTTTCCTAATGACTTCAGGAAAAGCTCACAGGCTCTGTGGAGGCACAGCACAGTGGAAATCACTGTGGCCTGCCTGGTTGTGAAAGGAATATGAAAGCAAAATAAAACCCCCAGTCTGGAGTGGATGTGGCTAGTGAGCTATCAAAACCTCAGGGTGGACATGGCCAAGTCATGATAGCAAGAACCCATCAGCTGCAAAGCTCCATACTCACCCTGCCTCTTGCCAGCACCCTCAGCCACAGCCCAAACTCCCCAGCCACCCCAGATTTTCCCAGGGATATTTTTCCCCCCCTGGAAAACTTTGGTACAAGGTTGCAAGATTTTGGGTGCTGCAGTTGCTCTCTGCATTGTGGTGTGGGTTTGGAGTGGTGCTTTGCTGGGGTGCATGCACAGACAGGCTGGCCAAGGCACAGGAGGAAGCCTGGCCAAGACTGAGACAGCCACTCTGTGACAGTCCCAAAGCACCAATCCTGAGCCCCAGCACAATCAGAGCAATTCTGGTTTCCAGCTAAAGGAAATTATTTCTGCTGGCTAGGCAGAGATAACCTCATCTCTTCACCACCCCACAGCTCACTTGCTCCATGGCCCCAGCAGAAGAGTGGGCACAGCTAGTAACACACCCCCAAGCAGACCTGTCTGCCAGCACTGTCTTAGGGAAAGGGAAGATATCCTTCTCTGCAGCTCAGATTAGGGGCTCTGGGCTAATTTATACCTAGACAAATTGCCTCCATCCAAAATCACTGCTGGCTCGGTGCAGGTTGCAGAGACAAGGCAGAGCAATGGGGCACTGAGGGCAAACCCACTAGGATCTCACCTACCTGTGTTGGCAGCCAGCACGCAAAGGAAATATTTTGGTCTAACATGCCTTGGGAAGAGTGTTTTTGCACGGCTGTCAAGGCAGCATACGGAGGGGATTGCTTCATTTCCAATGCCAGGCAAGCAGGAGGAGATCTAGGATAGCACGAGTGGGTTGAGGTTATTTTCCTAGTTCATTTTTGAGCTTTAGCATGTGATAGCAGGACCTGAACTAAAATGTAGCTAGCAAGAGACTGGCAGGGTAAAATCCCAGTCCAGGGAGATGTAGGGAGGGGAGAGATACCCTCCACCAGCTCTGCTGCTGCTCTCAGAGAGCTGCTGAAACCCCAAACCCAAAGATTTGCTCCCAAATCAGCGGGATTTGTCACAACAAATTGTAGCACTTGTGTACGTGCACCCCAGCACAGCTGCCTGCAGAGCTCAGCCAGGACTCAGCACTGGGAGAGGTCTGAGCGTGGAGCCACGGCCGCTCTCGGCCCCTCGCCACCTCGCTCTCACAGTCTCTCAGGGATGCATTACTGAGACTTATTTTTACCTGCTCTATATACAAAATAGTGCTGTCTCTCCCCTGCTCCAGGCAGTGCTCCAGGGCAACTTGGATGCTGCCTCAAGCTGTCCTGTCCCACAGGGACACCTCAGGGCTGTCGCCAGCTTAGGCACTTGATGTTTCACCATGGCCAAGCCCCCCACGCTGTCTCCTGCCAGTGCCCAGGGCTCTCTGCCAGCTCTGCTGGGCCCTTGCCCTGGCAGACGCTTTCAGCCCTGTAGACATGAGCTCTAGGGCTGTACATCAAACAAAAGCTGGCTCAGATCACACAGGGAATCGGTGTTTGCAAACATTCCCTCCCCCCTTCCAGCACCTTGTATCAACCATAGCCCAGGGGCACATCACTCACCCTTGGGGCTTATTCCAGATAAATGGATCCAAGCATCCAACAGGACAAAGAACAATTTGGCAGTGGGTCAAATCACTTGAAAGCAGAATCTGTCATTTTGTGCTAAGTGAAACTTTTCTGGAACAGCCCAGAACAAACCTCTGCTGCTGCTACTTTGATTTGCTCCCAGCCCGTTTGCTCCTCAGGCCTGGGTTCAGGCAGCAACCAGAAATCACTTAACCTTCTCCTCTAGAGTACAAAGCTCTCTTGGGGTTCCTCAGCACATCTGAAATGTGAGTCCTTGCTCAGAAACAAGATCTAGCCAGGTATTTGCTGCCTCACTTCCCTGGAGCAAGAACAGGCTTGTTTCTGCAATACGAATAACCCAGCCAGGAGTGGCAGCAGAATACCGAGGGAAATAACAGAGAACACAGGACTGGGGTGGTTATTTGACCGGGCAGCTCTTCTGCCCAGAGTCTCATTTCCACCAATGTTGTTCCTTTACTGCAGCATCTCATTGCTGGAGAAGAGAGAGTTAAGGCTTTGCAAAGAATCAAAGTTTCTTGAGTCATCCCTGGAGGCATGTCCTACGTACTCTGTGTACAAGAGAAATGAGAGTTCCTAGTAATTGATATTTTCCTGCTAATCAAGGGCTGGGCACATTGCCCCGAGTAGAGCAGGATGTAAAATAGACTAGGATTTGTGGAGAGGGATGCACCCAATGCCAGCCAGCCCTTTCCCCTGCGCTGCTCCACCCTTGCTTTGGCTCTGCTTCCCAGGTGTGTCAGTCCCTACACAGTCACCGGGGACTGCAACAAAGCAGCATGGGGACAGCAAGGAGTGATGGGTGGATCTGGCAGAGATCAGCATCTCCTCCATGTCTCCTGGAGTTGCAGGGCAGCGTCTGACTGCAGCGAGCAAAAGCCCTGCTCCAGCAGAGACTGCAGCAGAGCCTGAGCCACCCAGGTGGGTGCAGCAGCAGCTCCGGCCACCCTTCGTGCAACGTGGAGTTACAAAACACATTGAGGGACCCTGCAGAAGAGGTGGAGTTTAAAGCAAGGAGGACAGGGATGGAAGTCTCTTGGGATACCGCTGTTTCATGTCAGGGACCT
>NW_008624397.1:23522-42689 GCF_000691845.1 Merops nubicus | reverse complement strand
GCCGCGTTTGAATTATTTGGAATTTTATCACAGGTAGGTTTTGTAAAATAAAGCCCAGCTCTGATTTTGCTATTCAGTGTTGGAAATCAATGTTTATTTAGGAATTCCCCAAGTAAAGTTTATTAGTAATGTTTTCCTGCATTTTTTGTCACTCAGCTGTGTCTGTGTTCTAATGAAGCTGTCTTGACTTCACTTGCAGTATCATAGAGATTTTGGAACATTCTACAAATAAAGCCAGCCTCTCTTTATTGTTGCTTTGTTTATCTGATAGTTCCAAGAGTTGTTCCTGCACATCTCCTGCAAATCCCTTAGATGAAAGAATTCCCAAGTGACTTACTATGTTTTGAAGTCTATTGTGGTGACTGATTATGGTTAAAATGGATATGGTCAAAACCAACATTGAACAAATTGAAGAATTGATGTTATTGGAGCTTTTTAAGTTTGTCATGTCCTACTGGTAATAATCCAGAGGCTGTCCTTGAATTATTTCTCATCCAGCAGTAGTTCAGTTTATAATAAAGTGGGGTCGGGGTGCAAAGCTTGCAGTAAAGCCTAGTTCTAGATTTCAAAGGTACAAGAGGCCTGGTGCATTTCGGTATGGACATATTCTCCTGCTAGTGGCAAGGTGGTTGTGTGTCCATCTGTGCATGCAGGTCTGTGTTGCCATTCTCCAATGCTGAATCACTAAATCCATAAGTTCCCTGTGTTCTGCTTCAGTGGCAGCTGCATGCTCACTGAACGTTGTGCCTTTTGTTCCCTGGACGGACAAGGGCCATCACTTCCTCTAGCTGCTTACCTCTTACTTAAGAGCCTGAAATGGCTCCATCAGTGCAAGAAAAGATTATGAACTTGCTATAGACACAACAAAACCTGCAGGGACAGTTGGTCTTCTTTTCCAAGCTTTCCAAGCTTCTCTTTTTTTTTGGTTAAGATTATCCTGTTTCCATCAGTCTTTATAGTTTTCAGCTTGCCTATGGCGATTCCTTGTTCCTCACTGGGTGCTCCAGGTTACTTACACATCAGTGATTCCATCTTCTTTCTATTCCCAGTGAAGGATTTTCCCACCCCTGTCTCGTGTTAGCCCTCACAGACACCTGTCTGCCTGTCCAACCATCTTTCCCCTTGACATCAGGCCTATGGTGCCCTGTGAGCATTTACACAAACGAGTGAGAAGGGGAGCTGGCATAAGTGTTAGTTCACTTCCCTCCTCTCTCTCGTTTCCTAGGCTAGCAGTCTGTAAATTTTGCTTGAACTGTTTGTAACACATTTGCATCTTATTAAAAGACCAAGGTTACATATCACAGCACAAGAAGTTGGTGGCTGTGACAGGGAAAGTGATGCGCATTGTTTGTTTGGTGGGGTTTTTGTTTGTTTGTTTGGTTGGTTTTTTTTTTAATAACAAATAAACAAACAAAAACCTCAACAAACAAATAAGGAGAAATAAATCTATGTTCATTTCATTCATAGCATCAACACCATTTACCAGTTCTGGGTGGAAGCAAAGACTGCATATTTAATTTGTCTGAAATCTAGACCTTATGATTCAGTAACTTTTTCAAAACATCCAAGAGATTTTGGTGTTCATTACCTGTTAACATTGTAGAGATACAATCTTTCAGTGTATAAATTGTGGTAGTACTTTATATTTAGATCTCTTTTTTTAGTTATGGCATATTCATTCCCTTAGAGTCCAACACTATTTCTTTGTTTAATCCAAATGTCCCTTCAGTCACTGTATCTTTTATAAGGCTCACTAAATGACAGAGCTTTCATTTATATGAAGGATAAGGTGCCTTTATAAATACCCAAGTTAATTCTTAAGCAATTACTTTTACTGACAGCAAGATTAATGTATTGTGAATGATGTGAATGTGTAACAAGTTCTCTGGGGTTACTCACCCGATGCAGATGCTGCTGGCTCTAGATAGATTATTGCATGTAATTATTTTTGTAATTTATTTGTGCAGTAGTTGGAAGAGTCAGGGTGATGGTTTGTAGGAGTTCCAGGGGGACAAGAATGTGCAACCAGTGTTGAAGATCAGGCTGTGCCCCCTGAGGTATGTAACAGATACTGACAGAGAACTTCGTTCCCTTGGTGATTTATGTTAACTGAAGGGGCAAGTTCCTGATACCTGTGCGCCCACCCCTACTCCAGCTCTCAGCCAGAGCTCCCCATCTTTAAAACCCTTGGCAAACATCAGCCTGCTGATGATGCTAACCTTGGTTATATAGAGTACCAGCATTTATGAATGATCATGAAAATAGTTCTTTTATTATAACTGCTCTGTCACTGTGTCTTCCTGTATTTTTTGACTCTTTGTTACTACACTGCTGTCAGTTACAGGGATTCCATTGTGCTGCATAGAAACTGATGTTCTGCTGTTGCCTGAAAGCCAAAACGGTTGTTACCATTTTAATGTAATTACCCCACCCAACATTATTCCACTACTAATCGTATGCCAAGCTGCTTTCAGTAAATTCATTGTATCCAACATATTAATCAGAAAGCCTGTTTCTTTTGTTTCCATAACATTTTCCCTCCTCTTATTCATGTTAAAATTGATGAATATTTTTTTTATATGTGAAATGGATTAAAGCTGTGTTGCTTCTCTTCTTTGTCTAGTTTTATACTTTTCCATAACACTACACTTTTTTTTTTTCTTCATTCCTGGGTCACTGTTGACAAGAGATACATTTTGTTCTTTATCTGCTCTATTACACAGTACTCAATCAGCTGTCTTCAATATATGCGTTGCATACAGAATATAAATTTGCAAATGAAGGTGTTAGAACAGTCAGTAAAAGTTTAAAGAAGTGGGTTATTTTAATTCCTTTCTGCAGATTTTGCAGGCTCAGGTTAGATTATCTTAAAACCAGAACAGAAAAATTCAATCTTGCTTTAAGAGATTCTGTTTTCCTGAAGTTAATAGCACTAGGTAATAATAAACACCCAGTTGTCACACTTCATTTAAAAAATAAGAATCAATTCAGCTTTTGTAAAGATAAAAGGAAGGAAAGAGCTTTCGTTGAAATGCTATGCCACATAACATACTTTGAAAAATTAATTGAAATTTCCAAAGTTCATATTTTGTCCATTTTTGATCAAAATAAATTCTGATTTTGATCTGATTCATGTTTGTAGAAGGGTAAATTATAGTTTATATAAAACTGTTTTAGTGTTGTAAAAGTGTTTGGGCAAATCAGTTGCCTTAGGTTTTAACTTGATTTTTTTTTTAAACAGTAGGGTATTTGATGTGTTTTTTTTCTACTTCTGTGAGTATTTTAAGCCTCTCATCCTTCCTGCTTAACCATTGTCAACTTTGTATGTGATAACATGTTTAGTGTTAAAAATACTTTGTACCACTGTACCACTTCCCAGGAATTTGAGAGAGATTTACAACTTTTACTCAATGGAGGTTGTAAAAACTGCTGTGATTCTCAGTTTAAACTGAAACTAAGGCACAGGTCATTCAACAAATGTCTTTCAGCATTGCGAACAGAACTTTGGATTCCCAGGCTTGCACACAAACTTAATTTGGGAGCCCATTCCAATAGTCATTGAACGCAGCGAAGGGACTTCCAGAGCTTCACAGGGCTTTAGATCAGTGTCTGGGAAGGGTGATTGATCAGTGGCGTGGCCCTGTGAATGGCTGCTGTGCTGGAAACCATGCTGCTTGACACTGCACTTGTGAAAAAAAGCCTTTCCTGCTGGTCTTGCTTTGTAAACCTGTCATGTTTTTGTCAATCTAATTCCATTAGCAGCTTTATAATTGTTCTGTTGCTGGTATGTGGTGCAGTGAGATGACACACAGTGCAGCTGTATGTCTTGGTCCCTGAGTTTTATGGCTGATTTGGCTGTAAAGAATTATGGGAAGGATTTGGATGCAGCTGATGCTGCACTATGTGCCATATCTAAGCTATAGTTAATGTTCCTGCTGGAATAATGTTTCATTGTGGGTCCAGGCTATTTCTATTTGTCTCATGCTATGAAAGAAAGAGAGAGAAGGCCAGAGTGTACTGATGTGCATTTTATGAGTCTGTGGCACTGTTGGGTTTTTGTGTGCTGAAATCATACAGGTACCATTGTCTTGTACAGAATCCATGCAGTTTTCAGTCATCAATCTGCCACCCTACTGATAAGCAGAAATTTCAGTACCAGATTGGCCCTTTGCATTTAATTCTACGATTATCAAGAGCATTAGACAAACACCAGTGTTCTGCTCTTCCTGCCTAGTTGCAGGAGATGAGGGAATCATGTGGAGCTGAGAGAATCATCTTTGCCATGCTGGTAAAGCAAGAGACTTTCTGCAGGCAACTGGTAGAAACATGCTCATTCACCTCTTCTGAACCTAGGAGCTGGTTCCTGCATACACTTCACCTGAATGTGTTCACTCCATTCCTGTTTGGACTTTGTATTGGAATGTTGGAGTTTGTTTCTTTTTCTCTCGAATATATAGTTCCTCAAGGACCTTGTCCCACAAGCTGCTTGCACTGGGCATGACTGCCTTGGAACCCCAGTTTATGTGATATTACTGAACATTTCCTTGGTGCATGTGGGAAACATTTGCAGGTGTTTCCTGCTTTTTTAGCTTTCCCATAGCAAGCACATCATGCTGTAGTTTGCCTGTCCTGGTTCTTTTGTGAAAGAAAGAAGAGAAAGATTATATGAGAAGTGAACTGTTACAAAGCTGTATTGAAATAAAGCTGAGTACATTTACACCATGTGTTTGCAAAACAACAATTAATTTATTGCTTTGTATTCTGCCAGGATAGGCAAAGCTTTTTTCTCTTTGATTAAAAAAAAAAAAAGAGGCAGAAAGAAATCAAGCCTCTGTTCTTGATCTTGTTCATTGTTAGCCTCTGCAAAGTATAATCAAACTAGGTCATACATGGAGCTGTGTCTTGGTCTTTTGTTTGTGTGCATTGTTATTAAACACTTCCTTCTATTTAAGATAAAATATATCAACAACATAAAGATAAAAATCACCAGTTTGAAGCTTGTGTGAACCCTGATGTCCTGAGTGCAAGAAGAGCCAAATGCTGTTTGCAGAAAACCAATGAAGCACAAAATATGGCAGCATGTGTCACTCCCTATGTGCATTATTATCTCTCACACATTATCTGAGGCACCCCATCTTGCACAGTGTGTGTCTGAATAACTCCCTGCTGTTCAGTGGATTCATGCCTGCTGTTCATTTTTGAAAAGTAATTTCGTACAATTATCCTGCTAAATATTGATAGCTTTCACCACTCCAGCCACGGCTAATTAAAAGACACACTGTGTAAAATTTTAATTAGGATTCATGTCAGGGTGAATAATGATAAAAAAAAAAAAAAAAAGATAGAGAAAAGAAAAACAAAACCACTTGGCATTTGTGGGGAGATTTTATTTATGACCTGCTGGTTTTTTGCTGAAGCCCTTTGTATCCTCAGATTTATTTCCCCTCCCAGGTTGTTCTCAACTCCTGATCTGAGGATATGGAAGAAAAGGGTTCCTCAGTGTGAGCCTGTACTTCATACATTCCCAGTAGAAGGCTGTATGTTTTCTACTGTGTTGGCTGCTATCCTTTCAATTAAGCAGTAATGATTTCAGGAACCAGGCATTTCCTGGGGATTGATGACCACTGAGCTGAGATTTGATGGCCCCCCAAAAAGAGAAGGCAGTCATTTACTTCAACTGGGCTTTAACTCATGCAGAAACACCCCATACATTGCTTTGTTGTACCTAAGTCATAGGAGTCATAAAAAGGGTAAAACATGAGAGAGGGGATTAACCTTTAACTTACATGCCTTAAATTATTCAGTTTACATGGAAGTGGAAAAAATTGTTAAATTTACATGCAGATACTTCTCATAAACCAATGGGTAAAAATTTAGACATTTGTGTTAGCCGTCAGCTGCAGGAAAGCTGAAGTGTTTTCAGGCTTTTCTGCTACCACTGAGATTCAATGCATACAAGTTTTAGTTGAGAATGGATAGAAAAGGAGTGAACAAGTGTCCATCCAGTCATTTAAAGTCAAAAAGCTACCTGCATTGGGAAGGTTGTGTAGTGGAGTGTATTTCGTCTTGGTGGCTGTTCCTGTTTTGTTCACAGCTTTCCATATTAGAGAGGTTTGCTTGTCAGTGTTAGACAGTTACAAATTTGTCCCTTGTACAAGTAATTTTCTCCTGCACACTGAAATAACATTACTGAGTCAGTGTTAACAGTCTAAGGGTGATACTTACTAAAAGCACTGCTAATTTTTTTTGCACCCGTTGATTAACAGACTTAGATTATGTGCTTTCTTCAGTGGGAATTTGTAAAAACTAGAGGTCTGGTTCTCATGTAAAACTTCTGGATCTTAGAATATTAATGAAAACAATATTTGGCTATAACTGAGCCTTTCTACAGAGCCTCTTTTAAATACATTATATTTACAGAAGTCAAGCAAAACCAGGCAGATATTTTGAAGGACCTTTTGTTACGCTTGTGCTGCCAATTAATGTATGTTATATTCTCCCCAGACTGTGAGGGAAGAATGTAAATCATGAGTATTGCTGGTGGGAGTGTATGAATGATCCAGAGGATGAGTGATGTGAATCAGCAAAGAGACTTAATTGGTTAGAAACAAAACGAATGGACTATGGAGAAATAGCAATTTGCATTCATAAAACACTGAAATGATTAGCTTAATAAATATTGGCAGAATGTGTATAGGAAGGAAAGTTCCAATGTTAAATATTTGCCAGTTAAGCTGTTATTATTTGTCAGTATGTCCTTTATTTATGAGTAATTTATTGCTACTGCTGACTTTAGGGGGTGTTCATTCTCTGTAATTCTCTGGTTGTTGAATTCAGCACCTCCTGAAGTTGCTGGCCTCTTTGAGTGAAGAGTCCAAAACTGGCCCACTTGATCTGTGCTTTGCCTAGCTGTTAATGCAACGTCATCACAACGTATCTCAGCTCTTGTATTTATTTATTAGATCAAAATATCACCAGTGCACCAATTTATCTAATTATAAATTATGATTGTAGACTAAATTTTACCTTAAACCACAACAGAATAGCAAATTAAATTTTCCTTCAGACAACATAAACATGATGACAGGTTCCTAATTAACCGATTTGCAGCAGTTCTGGAGCAAATGGTAATTAATATTCATAAATGTTTGCAACATTTAAACAGATGTAGAAGCTGACATGACAAAAATGTGTACTAATTTGGAGATCTAAAGAAGCATAATCCTGCTGTGGTTCTTGGCTTTCCAGCATAAGGAATGCTTCTTTTTAAGTAGTTGTCTTCCCTGGCAAACTAGTAACCTTTGCTACTGAGCAGATGCTTATCTCTGTGGGACATCTGATAATTTGCTCTTAACCTGTAGATTGGGAGCAGTAGAGGCCTAAGCCATTGTACCTGGATGTTGCTGTTACCCAGTTAATTTCACTCCAGCTAAGTTGGAAGTAGTTTTGTAAATGTTACCTGTGTTTTGTCCACCAGTTGATTCAGAAACCTTGGGTGCTACTAATGCAAAGTAAGAAGATATCGACTCAGCCTCAGGAGCCTTTGGATCAGTCTGTTACTGAATAGATTTGGGTTTGGCACTTAGATCTGTACACAGTTATCTTCTTACCTGCTGGGTACTAGGAGAACAGGATTCCACCTCCACTCAGATAGGGAAAAATCTGGGTAACATCGCTGCTACAGGATATAGGGGATGCAATATAGACATACCCCATGCCATGGAACTACCTTGAAACTGCTGGGTTTTTAAGTCTGTGCTGACATGTCAGGTTTTCACAGGTTACAGGTTCTGGAAAGATATCCCAGCTCAGGTAAAGCATGAGGTTGAGTTTTCTGTACATCCACATCATGCTGTTGCTGAGTTAAGAAGCTGTGTGAGTTCCAAGGCAGGATATTTACTGCCTTCTAGCAAACAGCACTGAACATATAACATATGGAAACATTATACTTCACTGTGCCAGTTGTCCTTAATTCTAATTTTTTTATATCCTGTGGCTGTGAATAATGTTAGATGGAACAGTATAGGAATTTGGAACAGTATAGGAATTTGGAATTGTGCCTTGGTCAACTAGGCCAACCATGGTAGGACTGTAAAGCTTTAGTACTCATGCAATGCCACTTGTTTGCACTGTATATTATTCTCTCTTTTAGCCTTGTTCCACTTAGCCAAGGGTTTTCTGACCAGTTTCTCTGCCTGCTGCCTTCCGGAAACGTTAGTGTGCCAGGTGCATTGTACCAACACAAATTTGGTTCCTAAGGCAAACAATTTCTGAAAGTGCTTTCTTAATTTGAAGTTTTCTTTGAGGAAGTACTTTGACACATCCCTTGTAGCTGTCAGCTTCCAGAAAACTGGTAAAATCTGTGGTAAGTGGCTGTATAAAAAAATGTCTGTCTGGATCAAACAGTGGTAGGGAAGCAGTGAGTAAAAGAAGTTTGGAATGCTAACCTAAAACAAATTCTGTTAAGAAAACAATTGTGGATTGGATGAGGTGTTATAGTTCCTGGGGATTTAGCTGTTACTTAAAGTTTGAGGCATGATAGAAAATATTTTAGGTTCTGTCAATTAGAGAAACAGTGGGAGCAGTACGAGTAAGTATACTATGTATCTTTATTCAAGCTTAGAATATTAATGCCTTTAGAGAAAATTCATCATGTATTCACCATAGGCAAAACAAATAATTTCTTTTCCTACATATTTGTTTTGCCTGCTCATTATTGGGTAATTATTATGCTTAATCTTGTTTTGGATTTCATTAAACAAGTGGGCTATTTCATGTGTGTCCTAAATGTCAATTTTTTTTTTCTTCTAGCTAACCCTTAAATTGCCTGAATAATAGGAAAAATTACTTCATCATGCTTGTCCCTCATTCTCTTTCTGATGTGATCAATATCTTTCTGTTTACATACATCTAACTCCACTTTGACCCTTCTGTACCTCAGAAATGTCCAGTTAAATCCAGTTCACTCATTTGAAGGCTTGATCCTCTGTTCACCTCAAGATGGTTTTAGTTTTGTTTATAACCCCAGTTGTTAATGCCTCTACCTTGGTCCTGATAAGCTGGTATGGAACAATTAAAACAAAAGCCTAAAGGAGGCCACTCTGCTCTTTTTACAGTATCAAAATGGATTCTAGATACTGGTTAAACTTAAATACATAATATTTCATATTATTATACAATATAAAGATATACATAGATTTATAAATATAAACAGTATAATGTAAACATAATTACATATAATGATATTTAATATCATAATAATTATACTTTCTATATAATAGTACAGATATAAAATAATAATATCTATTAATTATATATTCTAATAAATAATTATATTACCAATTTGAAATGTCTGAAATAGTCAATGGTCTTGTAGGTAGTTTTGCAAATTCTGGATAGTTACTCATTATTCTACCTAGGATTTTAAATGTTTTTACATGAAGAGTTATTTTGATACTAATCTTTTAATCTTTCCTGTTGTTGTCCAGACTGCCAACAGAGAAATTCCTGGTACATATTTTGGTAATTGATGAATTGTCAGGTTCTGTTGATTCATACTAATACTGCCAAACTACTTTAAGTCTACCAATAGAATTGGTTTTAAATTGTCTGTGAATCTGTATTTAGGCATTCTTAGTGCCTGGTTTAGAAGAGATTATTCTTGTATTTCGTATCATTGCTACTTTAGGGTATAACCCTTCTATAATTCCAGTTTCATCCTAGAAACTTACACAGTCGTAAAACAAGGTCATCATTAAACAAAGATTTCAGCTTTTCTCATTTGTAACAGATAGGGCAGTTGCATTAAAATCAGGGGGTTTGTTATCTAAAAAAAACCATGGTAAATATAAAATAAATCTTCCTTTTGATTTCCATATTTGTACTCCTCTATAAGAAGACCTTCATGCTTCTGAAAATGGTGGTGCCTTTCTTGTATGATTTCGGTTGGTCACTATAGTAGCTCTTGTATATATTGGCTCAGAAATTCTGATTTTGTATATTTAGGAGCTGAGCTTATCTGTAATTCAATAAGGACTGTTCTGTTGGTGACTCAGCTTGTGCTTGAACACCCTGTAGCTGTAACTTCACAAGAACTCTAACATTCCTGTCATTTTCTTGCTGAATCTTATAAAAGAAACTTTTGCTTAAAACTCTTTTTTTTCCAGGTTTGTAACTACTTGCAAATGTATCTGATTTATGTTTTTTTGTAAGAACTGTAAGTAACTTTCTCATTTTACCTTCTGAATTTGAAAGCTGTTAGTATTCTGTATCAGATATTGAGGTGTGGGTGAACACGCTTTGCTTACTGGCAAAGGATGGTTTCCTTTGGGATGCCATTAGAGGGGCCCAATGTGCCATTAGAACAGAGGGAACTCATAAATTCATTAGCATTCACTAGCTTCCATAGCATTTAATTGCTAGTTTTAACTGTCCAATTTACGAGGTCTAGTATGCCCAAAGACTGGAACTGACAGGCTATATGCCATTTTTTCTCAACCCCCTAGTGTGTTAAACTACTCCTGAAATACTTTGTAAAATATAATTACTTGGTAGGCTGGGTCTTAGGTGACTGAGGTAAGATCAACTTGTCCCACCATTGGGGTGAATTGTACTGGCTACCGTATGACATTAGTAACCAGTACTACATTAATTTTCAAGAAAATGCTTCTACCCATTTAAAGAAAAGCATATGCAGTTAAAATGAAGTATTGATTCTTTCTTTTTAATGGTATGCTTAATATGTTTGCAATAAGGACCTTTTGGTTCCTCACCTTTAAGGGCAGCAAACTGGATTTGATTGCACCCTGACCTGTCAACATGAATAATTAAATCATTTTCCTTTATGTGAGAGGGAGAATTGTTAATAATTATGAAACTAATACAATAAGAATCAGAAAGAATACCAGACATGTATTTGCTAATGCAAGGATTGCTAAATCTCCTGTCAAGCTTTATGACAAGTTCATCTTTAATGCATATTAATGAGGAGAGCAGTACCTGATTGATCTAATTTTCACTTGTGTTTTTACAAAGTCATCAGGTGATTTAAGTACTCCCCAATGGGTAGCTGGGACAGACCTCCGTAAGCTCTCAGCAACACTCAAATGGAACAAGTTATGTGGATTACTGTCTTGCTGGTACTAGTTTTTAATATGCATTGTGTAAATATTTTTCTTTTTCCTCATAACATCTTCCTTGGCATTGTCATCCAAAATGCAAATGTTTCAGTTGCAACAGGAACTACAGCAATGGTGGCAGGAGGGGAATGAGTTACTGTTTCTTAACCTGGAGTACTTTCCTGGAGCTATATTCCAGGGAAGGCAAAGTCTTACCATCATGAGAAATACAGTGATGTTCTGAAGTTGTAACTCTGGTAAGTTCCTGTTTTGTTATCTTGTAAAAAGCTGCATTATTTTATGGGAGTTTCTGTAGGGTTAATATTATCTATCATGACAAGCCTCAGTAGCCATACAAAAATGTTGTAAAGCATCTGTTACAGCAGAGGTTGGTAGCAAGCACCTCTCAGTGCACTAGTGGTCATTGGAGTAGCTGCCTTGGTGGCAGGTGACACTGTATCCTATTGTGTGGTCTGCTATGAGATGAGAGTCCCTGCCTGCCATTGTCATAAGGCTGAGTAACTCTGTTGTAGGAGGGCCAGGATTATGGTGTACCAGGGCCACTTCTTCAGTCTTAGCATCAGTACTACTGAGCTACATTGGAAACTAAATTGAATGACTCCCTGCAGGTAAAATTATGGCATCTGAAGTCTTATTTAAGGTATTTCATCTCTTAAGTGAAATCTGGAAGCATTGTGTGCTCTGTAGAGCAGTGTAATGAATTGTTTCTTTAATGCCTGTCTAATAAATTATGTGGTAACAAATTAATTTCATCAGCAAACTCAGTTCCAGGGATTTCCAAAGTTTGGAGGTGAGCTTCAAGACCAGATTTGGTTTTCTGCTCTTCAGTTCCTTCCCTCTGAGTATCACAAGCCTTATCAGTGGACCCATGGACAAGCTTTAGATTTCAGTGCCCATTAGTGCAATGCATCTATGCCTTTGAACCGAAATGTTGTAAAGCTTGAGTTGTTATATGATGTATGACAATCAACAAATGTAATTTTCAATCTGGGACATTCCAGCCATTAACTAACAGCAAAGGTAAAATCTCTGAAAGTACTGCCTGAGAGGTCAAAAATGGCACTTAGATGAGAGCACAACTTGTACCGCATTTGTGATGTTAATTTAGTTAACACAATGAGAAAAAATTAGTCTCATAGAATCTTGCCCTTTTAATTTATTTTTGTTTTTTAATATAGCAAAAGCAAAACTTGGCCTCAGAGATTAATGTATCTGATAAAAGAACAGAGCACTTAACTGGTCAAAATGGTTTTTACACCTGTTGGATTTCAGACAATAGATCTGGGCAGATGATGATTTGTACATTTTAGTAGTTGCATTATATTTAAAAGTGTGTGTCACAACATCTCAATTCTCAGAGGACTCAAACCAAGATTTAAACAAAATGCCAATGTAAGAAGGAAAACCCTTGTTGTAATGAACAGAACACACTTCAGCCAGGTTGCTGGCTTGCAACTTTTTAGTAAAAGTCAAATTAACATGCTTTTAAAATTTGTTAGCTTGCCAGATTTAAGCCTGTCCCACTGAACAATCAGAAAATCTATACTGAAAGAAATAGTTATAACAAAAGTCAACTGTTTTCCTAGTCTTACTCCATCCTGTTTGAAAGAATGAGCAGGAGTCATTGCAAGTTGATGTAGTGAAACAACTCTGAACCATCTTTTTTTTAGCACCCTTTCATTAGTTGTATGTATTTATTTTGTGAATACTGCTTCTTATGTTTGATACACCTAACTCAGGGATGCATACTCTGGTAGGTTGGTTACCATAGATTGATTAACATGCATCACTGTAATATCAAACTATTACTAGTTTAATAACTTAACCTCACACTGATATTCTTGATATGAAAATGTTACTGTTTTGTCTGTGCAAAATGCACTCCAGTTTTTACATGTTGACCCACAATTAAGAAAAAAGAATCGAAGACACTTCAGGTCCCTGACTTGACAGGATTTCTTTTGCTGTTCCTCATTTATTGAAGACAAACACTGGTTAAGTCAAGGGTAAATCACCTTTCCCATGTACTCCCCATCAAAGCTCTAGTTTAACAGGTTTCTGTCTACCAAATTATAACCCAGATTTTTATACCACCACTGTGAAACAGCTAAGTAGCAACTTAATTGTAGGAATGGTCCAAAGTCAGTATCAGAAGCATCATTTATTAGTGTATTATTCCTAGTTCTCAAACCAGCGGAGTGGCCTGGCAGCAATTTGGTGTGCTGGAATGCTAATTACATGTTTTACTTAGCAATTGTGAGAAATTTAATTTGCTTATCAGGCAGCAACAGATCAGCAACATGGGAAAAAAGGAAAGAGCTCGTTCTTCATACTAGAAATCTGACATTCGGTTCAGTCGTGTCTGCCAGCTCATAGTCTGAATGTATGTTTTTATAGGAGGTATTTACACAGAGTTTGGCAAGGTGTATGAGCATTCCATTTCAAGTCAGTTGAAGATGATTTTAGGATGCATCCACTTATCGATTAGATTCAATCCACAGTTTCTTATTCCTAAGTGGCTTTGGAAGTGTGTGTGTGTTTGTTTTCAGTAATGTGTTTGTTTTTTGTAGGCAGGAATACATCAATAGCTTCAGAGCCCAATCTGGTTAAACGTGAAGGCTTATGAGTGAATCCCAGCAGAGCTAAGCATAATTATTATTTTTTGAATTTGAAAATATGCACGTCAAATAGGACATCCACAGAGGCCATTTATATTGAATATCTTCGCTTTGATTGTTGTTTGTGATGTCTCATCTGGGGTAGTCATTCATAATTCATAATGATTCATAACAGTTGGACTCAATGATTTTAAAGGTCTTTTCCAACCTCAATTTTCTATGGGTCTATAATTAGATAAACCTCTGACCCTAATCAAGAGAGAGAACTTCCAGATATTTCATGTTGCTTCAAATCATGAATGGCAGAAGTGGGAAAGACCACAGGGGTCATTCTGCTTTCTTCATAACTCCCTGATGACTTCCCTGCATTACCATTTCTGCTAGTAATTTAAAGTTTTCTTGTAAATCTACAGTGATAATGTGTTAAATGCTTTTCCTGGATAAAGCATTTTATAGTTGTTGTTGAGTGTTCCCTGTGTTTTTCTTGTCTCCTGCGCTGAAGGATTCTCTTTTTTATTTGCCCTGGGCTGTCTACTGAACTACATGCCTTCATGTCAACCATGTTACATTTGGATTTTAAAGGGCTTGGCTGTATGTACCCAAGGCCCAGCTGTTATTATCCTTGAAATCCATTTTATTGGCTACAATAAAAAACCTATAGGCTTCTCCATTTCTTAGGTACATAACTCCCTCCTTGAATACCTGTTGTGTAGGAGTTTAAATATCCAGTTCTGGGCATGTACCGATTTCAGTCCTTGAAAAGAAGAGCAGAAGGTCACATTTTTTGTGTGCAGTTGAGATTTTTTTTTTTTCCTAAGATCACCACCAAGACAGTTTTTATTTTTCAGGTATTATAATAAGAGTCCAATTGCTACTTGGCAATTTTGGTCAATGTTTCTCATTCCCGTTGCTTTGGGTCCTTTTCCCAGACTGTACCATGCCTGTGTACCAGTGCAGATTCAGCACTGCAGCAGTATCACTATGCTCCACAGATCAGTCCTGACCACAGAAAAAAAGTCTGTCATGCTGAATACTTTGCCCTTTATTTGTGAGAGTGCCATTTAAAACAGCAGGGAATTAATGGTAGCTTTGCTGCTGTTTCCAGTCTTGTTAGTCAATAAACATCTATTCTTTGCTTATCCTTATGAATATAAACCCAAACTGTCCCAAAAGGCAATGCAGGAAAATCACCTATTTACTGCTGTAAACATGCACTGAATGGCAGGAGAGGTCTCTCATCAGATAACAAAACTTTACCTGCTACATGTAGATTTGCATTTGAAAGAAAAACGTTCCTTTTCCCCTGAGTTTGTATTCTGCTGACATACTTGAGCTGAATGGTGTGAAGTTATTTCTTGTCACTTAAGATTTGATGTCTTTGGGATCCAAATATATCCCTGACATAATTTCAGTAGGACTGAAGTTTTAACCAGCACCAAGTTAGTTTTTGCTATGTAAAAAACCAAGCAAATATAAAATTCCTATGTCTCTTCCCCTTCCCAAAACCAAACATAGAAGAAACTATTTTAGCAGAGTTAATATAATCTCTTCTGTAAGTGCTGGTGAGTATTATGAATTTTTTTATACTCAGAGTTGGAGTACACATTAGAGAAGTTAGCTATAATTAGCAAATTAATGTACAAAAGAAATATCCATTTTTGAGGCTATGCTCCCATTTAAGTCCATGCATAACTATTTCCTATCTATGCTTGTTTGCTAATAATTTTGGTATATCTAAGAAGTCAAAAAAAATTTCTGTTAACAGGGGTTTTCCTTTCATCTATGAAAAAATGGGATTTGGAAGTATTTTCCTCCCATTACCTGAGAGATCTCTAATACGTTGTCCACATGCCCTACAGACTGGTTCCTTTAGCCTTATTTCTTGCCTCTCATCACAGCTCCTCATTGATGAGTACATACCCAGAGAGAAGGGCAACAACAGACCTATTTTTGCTTTCTGTGGGGTGCATAGGCAGGGAATGTACAAATTCAAGCATGGAAACAAAAGTGAATTAAAGTTGAAAGGGGATAAAATGTAGTCTTGAAGTCAGTTGAACAAGGAAGTGACTGAGTACGAGGAGAGAAACTGAATCAAGAGATTTGCCTTGAAACAAGGCACAAGCCAATAATGGCCATGTTCTTTTTGGTGAGAAAGGAATTGGGAGAAGGAACACTGAAAAATCTCTGGGCTGGACCCTTCTGGAATTAAGTGTTGCAGCACATCTGGACTGAAGAATTAATTGCAATAATACAATAATAACTTATTCATACTTGATAATGAATTGTTGAATGTTAACATCTTTCAGATGAGTATATGTTCAGTTTACTCCAGGGTGTAAAGTAACGTATTCTAAAAAATAGCAATAACTTTGAATTCCTATTTGGACTTCACTATCTGCTTGGATTTTTTAGAAGAAAGATTATGCTTTATTTACTGTTGCTTAAAGGAGGTATGCATGCACAGATAGACCAAACGTATTCTTGTCAGGATCTGGCACTGTTGCCTAAAAATTTTGTGCCAAATGGGAACTGGTTTTGGTTTGTGTGTTTGTTTGGTTTTTTTTTTTTAGTAAGAGGTGGAGTCAGGTAATTCATTGCACTTGAGTTCAAATGGAAATTGCAGAAAACCTTAAAACTAATCTGCACATACAGACTTATACTAGTTTAGTTCAAACAGTATGACTATTTCTGTAGTTACTCTTATTTCAGATTTCATTGATTAATAAGCTTATTTAAATGTGTTTCTAGTTAACTTTGAATTACTAGATACAGTCAGATGTGGATAGATGTCTGTATGGTCGCTTTGTTCACTTTCTGAACTATTTTGCTGTTTGTGCAGATTAATGTGGGACTGTGGTCCAACTAGCAAATTCTGCCCCTCTGTTTTAAAACACTGATGGTAAATTGAACCTTAAACTAAGCTTCTATAGTGTTTTTTTTTTGTGAGCAAACAAATTCTGTTCTGCTTCTGGTAAGTCTGGAGTTATTCTGCCTATGCCTAAACAATGGACTGGTTCTGAATTTAAGAATTGCAGTTGACAGCTACCCAGAATGGGTTGTGCTTGACTGTAGTTCCTTGAATGGTACAAAAAATATCTGAGCAATGTTGGAGTCCATCAGTTTATTGTTTTATGTCTACTTGTTTGCTGTTCTTTAAACTCTTGTCACCCTGTTAAGTGAGAGTTTGGTTCATAGTCTATTGAGCTTGAAGAGGAGGTTCTTTAAAAGTTTACATGTTGGAACAGAAAATATTTAAGCTTGCTTCAGGGAAAGAAATTAGGAATGTTCTACTGAGCTCATCCTTTACTGTGAGAACAATCTTAAAGGAGCTCATAGACTTCTGAGAATACATTGTGAGAAATAATTTGTTCAGAGTATTTTCCTTTTGTTTTCTCCCAGGGATATTTGTCATGCAAGATTATTCCATCAAATTGTCAGAAGTGTTCTATTTGATTAAGTTTTACTATTAAATGGGAGGGTTTGTTGTAATTGGTTGTGTTGTTTTGTTTCTGCTCTGTGTCAGGACATATCCCATCAGGTTTCTGCTATTGAATATTCAGTATCTGTGCATGCCATGGAGCTGAAATTTAGGTGTTGTTTTCTATTTTATTGAAATTATTGCTGTTGCTTGCTCATAATTGCTTGCTACTAAAATTTCTATTTTGTGAAATTAGTTGCATATAATCAACAGAAGTGGCACCAATATTTGAAATAACAGTGAATTCATATGAACTATTAGACTTTGGCTGTTAGGTATTTGAGTTCTTTACTTCTCTATCACATATAATTGTATGAATTTTATGGAAAATCCTAACTGTTTCAGCAATTGTCTCTGCATTTGACTTTCTATATTTGCACATGAATAAACTGAATAAATCATAACTCTATTTGTTATTACAACAGTCTATATCAGCAGTTCCTCCCACGTTTATTCTGGAACTATACCTGCAGCAGAGCATGAGTTTGAACTCAGGTTTATTATTGTGCGTAGAAGTAAATGTATATGTGTGTTTAAGAGAGAAAGTGTATGCAAGAAGAGAATTCTTTTTTGAAAGTATGTTTCTGAGTAGATTTCTAGAAATCACATGTAAATGTGAAATGAGGGTTATTGTGCTCTATTAGCTACACTCCATCCTCTCCATACACAGTCACATATTTCACCTGAACCTGCAAGAGCCATCATCTTTGTGGAACCAGTGACTGTAATTCAGTTTTTTTACTATTACTATAGAGGCAGGCATTTCTTTGCTAAACAGCACTGAGTGATGTGTGGTGATTTTGTGATCTTATCCAGGGATTAAGGAGTTGGAGCTAAACTCATTTTCCTTAGAGTCACATATTGGCCTCAAACCATGGTTCATGGACCATGCTGATAAAAAGCAAATGATTTTGTTCAGTTCACATTAAATTCAAACTTCAGACCCTGGAGACCTGCAGAAATAATGCATTAACACTTATCTTACAGAGCTGAATTCTTCTAGGAATAGCAATCCTTCAGCAGCAGAGCAGAGAGAATGCTAAAGCTTTCAGGAGTCTGGCATTTTGTCCTGAAGTAGGCATTGTGCTGTGAATTAAATTTTGACTTTTGGGAGTGCAGTTTTCAGGGGCTGTTGTGTGTGCTGCTCCCAGAGAATCACAGGAATAATATTTATATATTCTAAAGTGAATTTGAATCTTTCTTACTGCTGAAGAGAAAATGAAGAGTCAAGCCCATCCTTATTACCTGAAAGAATCCCTTCAGCTTTAAGTAGGTTGTTTTCCCAGTGG
Organism: Merops nubicus; assembly: GCF_000691845.1. Lineage (NCBI taxonomy): Eukaryota > Metazoa > Chordata > Aves > Coraciiformes > Meropidae > Merops > Merops nubicus. The sequence goes on along the minus strand of NW_008624397.1, from coordinate 24,166 downwards.
ACAGAATGAGAAGATGGTGGGTGGAAGGGAAAAGGGTCTTAAAGAGAGGTTTTGACTGGTTCTGAACCATCCCCCTCCTCTTACAGTACACATAGTGGCAGGATAATTTATTGTTGGTGATGTGTGGATTTGGAGCAAAGATGCATTTGCCTCCTAGCTATGATCCTCAGAAAATAGTGGATTTGCTGTATCATATTCAGTGTTACAAAATGTTAGAAAATTAAAATCCAAATGATGAGACACAGAATATGGGAACAGGTGGATGTATCAGAGAGGAAAGGAAGATATAGGAACTTATTTCTAGTGCCAAGTCATTGCAGAGGAGTTTATTCTGCATCCTAGTAATGAAATAGAGCACATTTTTCTCTGGAGTTATATGCTCATAAATATCTCCAATACTTCTTTGGTCATTGTTTGAGTATTGTAAATTCACAGGAAGATTAATAATCCACTTCCAGTGGAACAGCAATAATCTATTTTTCCACTACCAAAAAATAGGCACCAGCGTATGCAGATCCCTTTTTCCACAGGCCCCTGTGCCAACCAGAAAAAGCTTTGATTTCAGTGCTGCCCACCATTACAAGGTGAAAATTTTCAGTGAGTTATTGGACTCTGTTTCTCTTGATCAGATCAATGGATGCTAT
>NW_008624397.1:13598-23491 GCF_000691845.1 Merops nubicus | reverse complement strand
GCAGGAATGGAATGGAATTAATAATGCTTAACACCAGTTAATTCAAACTGGTTTGCCTGTGGAAATAGACTGGTTTGTCTGGGATTTTTAAAAATAAAAAATAATTAAACTAAACGACTGATAACAATATAACTGGCCAGAATACTTACATGTAGCTTTCAGAATTTTGAATGTTTTCTTTGTGTTTAAGAAGCCTGCTGGCATAACTGTAAGTATATGGAGCTAAGCTGACTTTCTGTGTTCATTTAGTTAAAAGGATTAGAAGGATCCTGCTGTATCTGTGTGATTCCTTCATAATTAGGCACAGACTTAACCAGGACGTGCAGGGACCACAGCTCTTGCATTAGCATTCTCTGGTGCAGCAGGCCCTCTCCCTGTAATGTGGATTGCAGCACTCTGCCCAATACCCACAGAGCCTTCTTGTGCTTATTTACTTTTCCTGTTTAAAAGCCAAATCGAGAACAAGTTAGAGGCTGATTTCACTGAGACTGAAGAAACATTAACCATAGCAATGGGGGCAAAGCCATTCTCTAAATTACAAAAAGGAAACAACGTGTCGAACGATGTTGGATAATGGTAACCTTGGAATCACCACAAATATTAATAGTCCTTTTCTTCTTGATTACTAGGACTTTAGGAGCGCCTCATTCTCTTCTATTCTGAAAATATTGCAATATATACTAAACAGGCTTTACAGAGTGTAGGAGTTGTTCCTTCTTTATGGGCAGTTTTATGCTTTTACAAGGCATGACATTGGCTGCCTTGTCCTGAGGTTCAATTATTCTTTGCATTGAGTTGAAGTTAGTAACCTTCTATATACATAGCTAATTTGTCCTGTGCCAGTCTGGGTAAAGATCTGCTGACTATCTGTCCTTAAGTAAGACTCATTTCCATTGTGAAATCCCTTTTGCAGGGGCACCTTTTATGCAACTCTTGACTCTCTATGTTACAGATGTTCTAGATGATCCCATATTTAATTTCCCTGCCAGTTGTGTCCATGTCTCCTGCTCTTCCAGAATCTTTCCAGTTCTTCTACTTTTTTGGTTATCTGGTTCCTCAAACTGGAAATGCTGTCCTCATTTCTTAAATGGAGTGGAATAGATAGCCTCTTACATATGACTCCTGTGACAATGCCTCCCAGAATAAGATTAGCTTTTTTTTTGAGCACCATGTTATTAGATTCACAATAAGCTTTACGGGGTTTTTTCACTTTGCTGCTGCCTTGCCACATAGTCCCCATTTTGCTTTTTTGCTCGTTTGTCCTTCCTAAATGTATAGCATTTTATAATTACCTTTACCGAATTTAACTTTGAGTTTAGATCCTCTACAACCTGTCAAGATAATTTTGAATTCTCAGTTTGTCCTCTGAAATGTTTGCAGTGGCTCAAAAATAGACAGATTTTATACCTATCCTCTGTTCTTTTTATTCAAACTGATACAGAAAGTATTTTTTTTTAAAACTGAGTTTAGAACAACACAATGCAAAGGATCCCCCTTGGAATATTTCTACTGTTTGACAGGAACATTTCTTCAGCAGGTTACATATCCTCCTTCAATGATTTCCATGCAGGACATATACGAGTCCTTTAGCATTTGTCTCTTCGTACGACGGTGCTTTAGAGTGAAGTGAGGCTCAGTCCATAGGTGGTTTTGTATTGCTTCAGCCTGTGAACCATGCCATGGATATATCTTTGAATGATAAGGGCTTTTTTTTCCCACATGCTTGTTGATGCAGAATGCTGTATCATTTGCAGTAGTTCTAAGATTACAGAAGATCATCCATTTCAGCAAAATTTCTGCATTGGCTAGGAACTCTTGGGGCACACAGCAGAAACACTTTTCACTGGAATTAGTAAAATGTCTTTCATAAAGTGTTCATGTTATTTTTGATTTATGTAATATTATGTTTCCTTTGATAGATGGGCTACTTTTCAACTGAACAATTAGACATTTATCTAGAACAGAAAGATTATTTCCTGGTTTATATATGAAAAAAATTTTCACAAGATAAGGAGAGAGGAAAAGGACCATCAAGTTCAGTAGCAGAGTAGGTATAATGTATATGTGTGTAGTTTACTTCATTGCTCACCTTTCCTTGATACTCTCCTGCCTGTGCTCACCAAAAGCCAGCCCCCCTTAGCAGCCCTTTGTGTCCTGCTTTTCCTCAATGCCTGCTCCTTCTACCCTCATGCTATATTCCGTCTACCTCTTCTTCTACTATAATTTATCTAGAGGATGCACTATATCAGTACATTTTTTCAAGGGTTTCTGCAGAGATGAGGATAACCCAAAGTATTTGTAGTACTGGTGAGAATACACAGCAGAGTCCATTTCCGTGGTTGCAATTTCAAGTTTCCAAGCAGCCAGCCTGGGCACTCACTCTGGGTCAGTATATCCTTGTGTAAGGAAACCAGCCAGGCTCTTAGCTTTTGTTCTTCCTATCAAATGTGAAGAGGGTAATAATACATAAGTGTGTGATTTGAGTGAATTGCAAGGACACTACTGGGTTCCATACCCAGATTTTAGTAACCACAAGCAACATGCAAGGCCTAGAAAACTGAGCCCTGGTGAAAGCTGTGGATCCCAGTTCCAAGAGGTGCAACAAACTTCAAATCAAGGGAATTTTTGCTTTATTTTTAGCCTTCACCTTTTATAGATGAAGAGTTTCTTTCTTGTTGCACTTCTCATTTACTTATCTATAAACAAGAAAAAAACCTTTGTTTATAAATCAAATTTGTTTTTAATTAGAACACAATAAGCTTTAAGCCTGATGGGCAGGGTTCTCCCTACCTGTTCTCTAAGATGTGAGGCTTGGGTTCAGTTTCTTGCTCTACTAGGTCTGAATATTGCTCTTCCATATACTGAATTAAGCAGATTAACTTCTGTAGAGTGGGCGACTTCTGGCTTGAGGGCCACATACCAAAATGTATGCATTAAATAGTCACAGAGTTTTGCATCTCATTATTTAGAAACAGAAGACTTTATGGGAAGAAGATCTTAAAGGCTTCTCACTGTTTGTTTGAGTGTTACCACTGGTTTCTAGGTAATGGTTGCTTCTGCTGGTGTTGGTTTCAGCCTTACTCGCCTAGGGGTTTGAACTTCTCAGCAGTTCCTGTGTTGCTAGGGCCTAACTGCTAGTATTTGACGTAGCACTGTGATGGGATAATACATTAATGTTTTGTAAACTGTCTGTGGTTCAACAGCTGCCAGCTGGCCAGTCTTCAACTTTGGACTCTTTTTGGTGTGTTTGTCTGCTTTTCTTTTTTTCTCTTTTTACGTTCAAAAGAAAGTGAAATCCCAGATTTCTACAGGACAGAAAAGCATTTCCTACACCATTCTGTATCAGAGCAAAGGGATTAGTTCTGTGAGAATCCTTAATCAGTCTGTCATAGAATATTTTGAGGTCTGAATTTACATATTTGAGTGTGTGGCTTTCTCATCTCCTGTTCATCCCTGTTCCCATCTGATTCCCCTAAGCCACTGCCGTCACTTAGATCAAGGTTGTCATTTCTCAGTCCTGTTCACAGTGCATCAGCTTACTGGGGTGGAAGTAATTTTTCCTTAGCACAGTGCAGTCTCTACTGACTGGTAACATGTTTCGGTCAATGTTAATTTGGGTAGAGAGGGATCTGTGTGGTATGTCAGAGCCAGTATCCTTCCTTTGTTTCACACCTCCGGTTAGATTATGTCAGCAGCATGAAGCACAGGCGCAGCATCATGGCTTACATTACCTGCATTGCAGCTGGTCTCCCTCTGGAAAGGTTGCTCTGTCAGTGAGTAGACCCTTCTGTTTCTTTAATTTATTTTCCATACTGGCATTTGTGCCAGAGCTTAGCAGTTCTTACTTCATCCACTCAAGGCTGAAGCCTGAACTCTCTACTTGTTTAGCTTGATCATCATTTCTCCCCTTGCTCCCTACTGCTTCTGTGACTGTGGTAAAAACTATTTCTTAAAAAGCAGGACAATTTTTGAGTGTTGGCTACAGACTCTGAAGGAAGTGAAAGGAGGACTCTTCTCTCTATAAACTGCCTGTTGTCCAACTTGCATCAGCAGTTAATTCTAGTTGAATGTATTAATCACATTCATACTTGAGCAGTTAAATAGTTGCATTTGCACTTGCCTGGTTTGTATATAACACTTGGGACAAAAAATCACAAAATGGGTAAGCAGTATCTGAGCAAGTCCATGGGATAGCTTTGGTGTACCTCAAGCTCCTTAGGACTTCCCAATTTGCTTTGAGAAATTCAAGACATTTAAAAAGAGAGATGGGGGAGGTTAACAGCTGCAGCTGAAAAAACAATGTTGTTGCACAGGAAGATGGCAGGGGAGATGAAAGGTAGGTCACTGTGAAATGTATTATGCTCGCCTCTCTCCTCCCTCCTCTAAAAAAGAACAAACCACCCCCAAACAAACTATGCTTTGTGAGAATCTGAAAAATTAGCACGCATAAAAACTTACATAATATCTTGATGCATATTGGGGAGGGTAGGGCTCCTTAGAGGATATGCACAACACCAAATATTGCAATGAGAATTCATGGCCAACAATGTCACCTAGAAAAGATGTAGCAGTAATTGATTTTATGCATGTGCTCTCACATGAGTAATGATATCCTGCTTTTTATAAAGTTTCTTTCAGAAATAAGTTCTACAGAGTTTTACAGCAACAATTAGTTCCATTAAATCTTTTATGAGGAACTGGAAGTGTTGTTATTGGTTTTCTTATTTTATATGTGAATGATGTAAGCAGTGGATGATGTAAGGAGTAAATAATGGCTTGCAGAACTGGTAACAGTAACTACATACTGATATCCCTGTTGCTTGCTCTAACTGACACTTCCTAGTTGTAAGCTCTCCTTTTTCCATCATTATGTGTCTCCTTCCTGGTTTGCCCTTGGTACACATGGAGTTTTACTTGCAGACTTAGCTGTTGGAAACATTTATTTGTAAAGAATCTTGAGCATCCCTAAAAAAATTTTATGTTAGAACTGTTGAGTGGGGTTTAAAAAATCTTTGAAGTCCAAGAATAAAGAATCTAAAATGGATTAAATGTTCAAACCCACCATTCTAGAGTTCTTTTGTAATTTTTTTCCCGAAAAGGCATTAGCTCATCACTTCTGAAAGCCTGAAGTTCAGAGAACACCTGTAAAAGAGCTATGCATCATTCTCATATTTCTGAAGTGCTTAGTTATATAATGGATGAGAGTTTATTGCACAATAAGCTAAACGGCTGTAAAAAATAATTATGTATGCAACTAAATATTTGAATTAATTATGTACATAAAAGTCCAAGGTTTGTTATCTGTTCATAGCAATTGTATGTTGCATTTGATTGCTCAGACTCTGGGTGATGTTCTTCATCAAAACTTAGATTTAGTGCAAACTAGAACTGGACTGGACAGATCTAGAGTAATCTAAATCCCTGTGCTGATTTACATTATTGGAATATACAGTTTCATTGGCCTGGCTTCTGTTTCATGCAGTGAAGTCATACATGACTGATTCATGAGTGAAGCTCAGCAAAGGCCTGTTACAGGAAAAAAATTACTTGAGCCTTTTCACCAGAGATTTGGAGATCCATGTTCCTAAAATTAATGATACTGCAGTGATGGCTTTGAATTCAAAGAGAAAACTGTGTCAGAGAAGAAGGAGTTGGCGACAATATAGTGCTGACCGCCAGATGGATACCAAATAGCAAAGTGTTTGCTGGAAAGTCACTTTGGGAAGGTTTAATACAGGCAGCAGCTGGTGAGATGCAGCTGTGCAGTCAGGACTGCAGAAAAGTACACATAGTGCTCAGCTCCCACAGTTCAAAGCTAACTTCTGTTCCACAGGGATAAGAAATACTTAACCACATTTTATTATTAACTTGATGCTGATTTTCTGCAGGACCTATCTGGAAGGAAAGGGAAGTCTTGCTTTTAAAACACAGTATTCTTGCTCAGCAACACATTCTTGTGTGTTGTTTAATTATAATGGGCTTTTCTTGGGCAGAGGCTAGCCTTCTTTGAAGAGGTGATGGGCCACTTTACCACTATAAGTAACAAAAGAGAAGATACATATTTCTAGCAAACATGACAAGATGACAGGAATCATCTTAAATAAGGTGGCTGTTTGTTTTATGAAAATATATAATATGTATCTCCTTGCTGTACAGGTAGCATTTAGAAAGACTTTGGTTGTCTATCAGTTCACTTTAATGTCCTCAGGATTTGATGCACACCCTTTATTGCAATTATAAGGTATTTTGAAATGAAGAGCAATATTTTGGCACGGATCTAACAGCAATCAGCCATGGTGGGACACCACCAACTGTTGTGTCTAAAACCTAGTGCTTTTTCACGCTTGAACCTCAGCAAGGTCTAGTACATGGCTCTTCTACACTCTCTAGTATAGCTCTTCAATCAAGAATATCTGATCCTGTCTCACAGATAACAGGCTTTGTAAGTTGAAAAGTCCTGCATATTGTTGAACTTCCAACTCCGAGCATGGAATTTATGGGTTGCATCTCTAGAGACACAGGCAGTCCTCAGCTGCACCATCTCTGCTCGTCCTCAGCCCAGGCAGCCAAACCTCCAGGAGTGGCAGGATGTGCTCAGGGCCCTGACTTTGAGGTTATTTTCTCTGATGCGTCTTGGGGCATGCTCTGTTTGGTTCTGTGGCTTTGGACATCCAGCATTAATACTTGGTTAATTTTATCTCTGTCTAAAAGGTTTATTTTGTGTTCTGCTGCCTGTCTTCTCTGGTAAGTCAACAGAAATGTATCTTCCCAAATACGTGCTCATCTCATAGTTTTAAAGTGCTCACATTTGAAAGAAGGAGATGAAAAATGTGTGGCTGTTCTGTTTCTGTATGGGACAATAGCTGTTGTGACAAATGCCTGCTAAGAAATCATGGATTTCACACTACACATGTGTTTCATTATTTTTTGCTGTGATCAGAAAAGCAATTCAGAATAGCAGAATTGAGAATTCTTACACCGACAGGCTTCAGATTATTGCTAATGTCATGCCTGTTTGCATAGTGCTGCCCAGGAAAAGCACTCCTCTGGTAAACAAGATACCCATCCTGAATTTTCCATTCTATCTGTCTGAAATCAATGAGCAGCAGGGTCACTTGGCCTAATGGATTTGAGGTAGAATGCTGAAGGATTCCAAGTTCTTTTTCTGGTTCTACTGTATTCTTTTTGCTTTCTATGTCAAGAAAAGGTATTGATACTTGGGCTGGGTAGGAAGAAAGAGAATAAAGGGGTCTTTTTTTGTGTTTTGGTATACTTGTTTGCTATTTTAAAAACCAGTAAATAGGGAAGATATTATTTGTTCCTATTGAAAACTGAGGAACAAGGAGAGAAAAAGGAAGAAACCACAGCACTCAAATGCTTTCTTGGTTCTTTAATCTCCCTTTAATTCTAGATTTTCCTCCAAATTATTATTTTGACCTTTCAAAAGAATGAAATATAAACACATTGACATGTTGAAATGTTGTCATGTTATCAAGAAAAAATACATTGTTTCCTTCTTTACTGATTTTTGGAAGCCATTTCTAGTGAATGTCCCTCTGGAAAAGCTACAGAATAAATTAAAATACGTGTCTTCAGTGGTAACTAAATACCACTTCCTGCATCAGTGAAACTTCTAATTAGAATGACAGTTCTCTGTGAACATGGACTTCTCCCAAAGGGAAATTCCCTTGGGAAGGGGAGATACCATGGTATATTTTTTATCTAGTAGATTAATTCATCCCTGGGATCTGTACTGGTGCTTTGCCAGCGGAGTTGAAGAGCTACTGTGATTGGTGAGTGCCAGCTGGGTGTGTGCCCAGCACTGGGCTCTCTCAGACCTGGGCTGCTCAGCCACTGCTGAAGAAGAATATCACTAGTAAATACTGACTAACGACTCCTACCCTGGGGTGACAATCCGTGGCCTTCTATTTGACAATAAGAAATGTTTGTTTTATTGGAAAGTAGCATAAGTGGCATAGGCATTTTGATTTCTGTCTAATTTGGTGAAAACTTAAGGGAAAGTTTTTACATAATCGCCAAGAATAATTTTGTGGTTTTGTCAAACAAACTTAGAAGCTCCTTTTATTATGCACTATGCAGTCAAAAAATTGACATTAAGAAAATCAAACTCCTTTCATGCTTTGAACTAATTACTCTGTGTGCCCTTTTCACTTTAAGTATTGCCATGTCATGAAATTCCTTAGCTGAGTAATCTGAAAGGCATAGAAAAATCACAGCCAACCCAAACAAGCTGTGAAGTGACTAATGGCTTCAGCTTTAATCGTCTGACCTGTCCTTTGAGAGAACATGACTTGGTGTGTATTTTTTCTCTGACATCTCTGGAAGTTTATGGGACGTCAAGCGTATCTAGTTAGCAATTAAACAGTTTAAACTGCAACATGAATGCTAACATCTCTTCCTGCCTGGGGGGTTCCTGTTGCGAGGTAGCTAATACTTTTCTAAAATAAATATTGAATATTGAGATGTTTAACTAGCATAAAAATGGCAGCTGCAAGACTAACAAACGTGAAACATTTAAACCGATAAGGCAAACACTGAAAGAAAAGTATGAACTCTTCACAAAGTGTCTTTTGTTGTCCTAGAAAGGAAGAGTCTTTTATATGGCAAGGTTGGACTAGCAAAATCTCACCTTTCAGTTTTTGTCTGAGCTAATTAGACAAAAGCTGGATACTACCCAGGCTACTGCTGCTCCCAAACCTTTGTAATATGATTTAAAATTCTTCTCTTAAGGAAATTGAAAGTAAGTTGAAGCAACATCTTATTTTTAGAAACGTGCCTGAGTATCAGAAAACCAGTGAAGAATGAGTCTGGTACTTCTTTCTCACCTGAACAGAAGGGGTTCTCATCAGCCTCAGTGCTGTCCAGTTCTAGACATTTCATGTTCTTGTTGCCTGCTCCAGAATATAAGGTATTTATTCTGCTCCCACATAGCTTGTGTTCTGGGGCTTAGAGTTTGAAGACAGATTCAAAGCCCATTGATGTCAAAGACCTTTTTGTGTTAACTGCAATGAGTTTTGCATAAAATTGAAATGCAAGGTGCTATTCCTTAGAAGCAAGTTGGCATGATATGAATTACATTGAGAGCAGAAAGCCAGGGGGATGTGTCTTGTCAAAGAAAATAAGACATAGGTGAGTCAGGTTTATGGGCAGGGCAGAGGTGGAGAGGGATTTATGCTAGAACTAAAAATACATAAAATGATAGGTCCTTGTGAATGTAAAGAGACACACATTACACTTCATGTAATGATAATGTTCCTCATAATGTTGGTAGTCATTTTGTCAGGAAGGCATTATCCTTCCCAAGAATGCATATCTGTTCAATATTAGTTGTGCATGAAGGTCAGACAGATGTTTGGTGTGCACAGATCCCAGACTCATTTGAGTGTCTGGACAATTGGAGGTATTGAGATTGAAAGAGACAAAACCTGAATTTGAGCTCTTATCTGCAGTTACCTCTTTTCATTTGTCAGACAAATTCAAATCCTTTTAGGTGTCCTCTCAGAAGCAAATGTTTATTTTTAGGAAGCTGGCTATGAAGTTTGTTGAATGTTCATCTCACTAAACATATTTCAACTCCAGAACTGGCAAAGGAGAGCAGAAGTTTAAACAGCATTCATTGTTTCAATAGCTGTGTTCATTCAGCGCCCAAAGCCTGTCAAGCTGGTTTTTACCAGTCATGGAAAGGTCCATCTTCCTTGTTAAGAGATGAATATAACATATCATAGCACTCTCAAACATCTTTGTTGGCAAAAGGAGAAAATATAAAATCAAGATATTCTACCAGAATTTTAGTGGTTTTCATTAAATAAAACCTTTGATTTTAGAAAATATTGCACATTTACCACAACCACACAACCTTCCAGCATTTGATC
>NW_008624397.1:0-13567 GCF_000691845.1 Merops nubicus | reverse complement strand
TTCCTTCGTGTGGAATCTCTAGCATTCGATATGAAATAGGCCCATGGTGCACTAACCAGTTTTTGGCTGTGATTGCAGGCCTAGAAATATAAAGTTCTTTCTGTAAAGTACCTTCTCTTAAATACAAGTGGTTATTCTTTACCACACAAAGTCCTCACAGTAGTAAAGACACAGAAATGTTCTTTTAAAGTTATGCTGGAAATTGCAAATACCAAACCTTTTCTGTTATGGACTAGTAAAGTATTAGCAGTTTTTGTTTGTTTGTTTTCAAAGTTAATGTATATGCTTTATGGGGGGAAGTATTAAGAATTTAAGAACACGGAAAGCAACTAATTTGTATATTTTGTGGTTCATCATATTAGAGGCCCTTGAAAGGTCTGCACGATAAGCAATATAACTGAACAAATGAACTTTCATGCAGTTTTAGTGTAAGTCATTTTTCATTAACTGGGAATGATTAAATGTTGAGGAAAACGTAAAATAAATTTACAAATAATATATATATTAAATAGTTTCCAAAGTGAAACGTTGTCGTCAGGGTTTGGTATTATGAATTTGTAGTGGCTACACCAAAGTGTGACAATGTATAACAGCTTTGGCAACATTATAGCATCATATTGACATTTCAGAATTCAAGAATGTTGCATTTTACCTAATGACCTTGAATATCCTGCATTTCTATTTTTTTCTCCTCTTGCAAAATGAGCTTAGTATCTATTATTTTACTAAACATTATATTCAAGTATCAAGATATATAAACCCTGAGCTTTAAGCTAGGACTTTACACTCACTGTCTTTCCTTCTGGTGACACTGATCATTGATAGAAATTAATTAAAACAGGTCTGCTTTGGTCACTGTGGTAAAAAATTCTCCCTGTTTCTGCCATGAGATAATGTTTTGCTCCCTGCAGTGATGAATTCTGTGTAGAATGCTTCCATCACAAGTGCAAAAAGAAAACAGATGTGTTTACATTGTTTCCATGGAGACACAAAGACACAAGCTAAATTCGCACTAGCATCAGGGAGAAGATTCCTCCTCCTTTGTCTTCCAGAAATGGAGAATATTTGAAGAAAACCAGACAGAATTCTCTAGAGACAGTTATGCCCCTTTGTCTTTTGAGTAAAGGATTCTTTGTCTGATCCTTCAGCGAAGATTCCAGGATGCTGGGATGGATGTTCATAGTTCCATTAGGAATTTCATAAGAGTTTAAAATATTCTAATGTAAACAGGTAAATCACTATAACTACTTCATTATCTCAAATATACTATTCATTTTAATTAATTCTTTGAGCAAGTATTATTAGTTGGGAACACTTAGGACATGCAATGGAACCATATGACCTTCCTTCTCTTCCTTGTTTGGAGGATCGCTGACTAGGTTTCTATAGGTGTTAACTGGAAAATATTTTTCTATCATATTTTTATCCCTTTGCATTTGTCTGTTTTCACGAATCTCTACAATCCACCATGTCTCTCAGGGCAACTGCAGTTTGGTCATACAACTCATATGACAAGGTTCAGTGTGAATGTTTAGAGGCTCATAGTGACTGGGAAGGGGAGAAGCCTCTTCCCTCTTCTGCTCTTTCTCTGGGGACCATGATTTGTTTGCAAGTTACAGAGAGCAGAATAAATCCTTATAAAGTGATGCAGATTTTAAATGAATAGTGTGAAACAAAAGAGCAAACTGTGAACATACACAGATATGCTAAGCCAAATAAGTTTATGCAGTTCGTGTGCGCATTCAAGCTATTATTTAAGAAATTTTCCCCTAAACTTGAGCTAGTTTCAAAGGCCTTCATGTAAAACACAAAGCTTTGTTCTGTTAGTATTTTTGGGAACTACATTTTTTTTAAAAAAATTAAGCTCAAAAAAGAGAAACAATGCTGTGATGTCTTCAAATTAATTTTCTGAGAGAAAAAAAATACAGTTAATAATTTTTTGATTCTCAGTTTTCAGGATGAGTTTCTACACAGGCATGTCAATGCATTCCATTCAGAAACAGTACACAGTCATCTTGAAATAACTATTTTTTTTCTTATTTTAAAAGCCTAGTCTTTCAACTAAACAGCAAAAATAACAGTGACTTGGATGACCAATCCCATAGTGAAAGTGAATAGCAGAAAATAGAGCAGATGGTGGGGGAAGAATCCAGGAGCAGGCACAAGTTCAACAAAACTTGTATTTCAAAGGATTCGTCACAGAACATGATGTGAATAAATAATTTTTAAAGAAAAAAGATAACATGCTCAAGTTGTTGAATACATATAATTCCTCCAAGTTGCGTTTTAGTTTATCTTTAGTTAAAATATTGAAGAGTAACCTCATGGAAATGAATGTCACATTTAATGAGAGGCTGCCATTTGTATACATGTAACTGTTCTTGTGCATAAGTATTTACAGAATCAAAGACAGGATATATGCAAAGTCTTCTCTTTCAGGGATACTCAGCAGAGAAAATATTCAAAAAAAGGTGTCTGAAACCAGAATTAGCAAATCATCTTCCTCAAAAATTTGCCATCAACAGCCAGGAAATTGTTGTTCTGACTGACCAGAGCACCCACCTTCTATGTACACTCTTGCTTTTTTTTTTTTTTGTTGTTGTTGAAGATCAACAACTTTACCACTAAATTTAGATTTGCATTTTCCCTGTGGTATCTCCCACAGATTTTAAGACTGCACATTCCAGACATCTCTGTGAACCATTGACCTGTAATTGAACTTAGTTTTCTATGTGATTTCCTGGGTTTCCTGTGATGCACATGGAAGCTCAGTCAGAGGGATAACAGATGCAATGTAGTAAATATAGTCTGGGCTAAGCTCAGATCCACAGAGGAGAATGAGGCCATATGGAGATTGTTTTTCTTTTTTCCTTCTTCAAGTGTGGTCTTTTGAAGAGTAGTTTTACGGAACATTTTTTTCATCTTTACCTTTTTGTTGGTGATAGGGAATCGTTGTTTATCAGTTTTATAACATAGTATTTGGAGTATAAAATGACAGGGTTTTGTTTTGAAAATCAAACTGAAATTTACTAGTAGAACATTTATTTTTAATCTCATTGTTAGACTGAAGAACATCTTACTGGAGTTGATATTAAAATAATGAAAAATGTCTTGGCGTTTCTGCCCCTGTGAAAAATAGGAATCCTCTGTGGATGGTGTCATTTCTTCTGCCAATTCCTGTGATGTTTCTGCAGACATGAAAAAGGTGAAACTCAAAACCTGTAAAAGAAAAACAAAGACCTATCCATGGCTTCATTACTTACAGTGCTTAGAGTTATCTCTTTGTCTGCCTTCATTGTCACCTCTTCCTAGTCCCCCATAGTTCAAAAATGTTTTCATGCTATTGCACAGTAGCTTCATGGCATTTTGGGTTTCACAGTTGTACCTGAAGGGCTGAAACTTTGTTGGATCTGTTGTCTAAACTTAGATGTTTCAAAAGCTGGTTTCAAATCATGCTAGCTTCATTTTCCAGACAGTTCCCCATACTTTAGGGGTAACTAAACACAAGTCTAGCATGTACATAATTACCTATTGGTCTAGGCAGTACCTACTGTACCTATTGGAATTTAGTTCTGCAGCATAGAGCTTCAGAATGGTTTTTATATCTCGTGGAAAAAAAATGCAAAATCTTTTTCTATGTACTCTGTGCTGTGAAATCAAGTTTGTGCTTCTGTGATATTATATAACTTGCATTTCTGCAAACATTTGTTTGTTGCATCACAAGATTTAAACTAATGGTTTAGATGGTTTTTATTCATAGCATCTGTATTGAGCTTCCAGGAAAGCTGAAAAAGAAAATCTATCCTAATATATTTTTTTTTATTCATTTAGATGCTGGCCACACTTCTTTTGATGCAGCCTAGGATACAGTTGGCTTTCTGGGCTATTAGTGCATGTTGCCAGCTCATGTCCAGTTTTTCATCTCCAAGCTGAGTTATGTCCTCTGAACAAAGCTGGACTTACTATCTACAGCCAAAACAGAGACAGCCATGTGGGGTTTGTGTAAGGCAATTCTGTGCTGCAGAGTTTCAACTATTTTTCTGCCTTTGAATAGCTAAAGAACTTAAAATATGTGCCTGCTTTGCATACATTGAGAATGAAATGGTAGATTTTGAGACTCTGAATTTTAAGGATTTCTTTGTGTGTGTGTGTGTGGACTTTTCCTGTCTGCTTGTAAACGTCACAATTTTTGCACTATCCTATTGAGTATTTGATGTTTTACAATACGAGTGGAATATGCTTCAGTCCATTACATGTCACTAGTTTCATACATGTTGGACTTGATGATCGTAAAGGTGTGAATGTTAAAAAAAAATATTAAATGGCCAGTCCAAAATTGGAGATTTTGTGAACACTAATCATTTTACATGGCTCCTCACAGTCTAATTACTCTCCATCTTTGCTATCTTTAGCAGTAAAATATTTCTGATATGATACTTTATCAAACAATCACTGAAGTTTTGCTAGATTAAGTCTGCTGTATTTTTCAGCTGTATTTCATTAGACCATCAGTTACTGTAGGAAAAAGATACTGCATTAGTCTGACATCATCTACTGTTGCTAAATCAATGCTATATTTTATCTCATTCCTATAATCTCTGTGTCTTTACTTACGTTTTTCTTCAGCCTTTGTTCCAAAGCTCACTTTGGTGATTTTTCAGGGAAGACATTCTTGCATGCCATGTGGACACCACCTGCTCTTCCTTTGTGAACATACCTGTAGCAATTGTGGCACTAATAGTTTTGTTTCTGTACAGTCAGACCTTTAAAGTGAGAAAATAAATTGTTTGTGCTCCATTTTTTTTTTGTTGTTGTTTTATGCTCTCTGTTCTTTGCCCTGATGATTGGCCAGTTGGCTGTCTTGTTTCTTTCTCCACTTGAAGGCTGTTACTTCTTATTTATGGCTGGCAGCTTCAGGCTTCAACTTGCTGCTTGCTGGATTTACTTTCATTTCTTGCTTAATCTCTAGAGGAAGCTTCCAGCTGGCTGATCTCCTCATCTTATTATGTTGCAAGAGCTAAGCTAGCCCTTCTTTTTTTTCCAAGGGCTTCTGTGGAAATTAGGAGAAGAGCAAGGCAGCTCCCTGTACACCACAACTTGGGAATTGCTGTTACAGAAGTTTCTCAGGCTTACATAGAGCAAGGAGATAATGACAAGAGAATCCTGAGCCAGCACTATTCTGATGATCTGCAGACTAAGTGTTCAGAGTTTGTGTCTTGTAGTGAAAGGCAGTGACTGTGCCAGGAAAGAGAACAATACAGCCTGTGCTGGTGATTCTCTTCAGAACAGGTATCCCCAATCATACTGTTTGCTGTGCTAAGCTCAGGCATTCGGTCTTTGCATTGAAAAAACTGACAGAGGTTTCAGATAATTAAAATTGTGTTGCCATCTTCTACTATATTTGACACCAATTTTAGTGGAAGTAGTGCTGGGGAGAGAAGTGAAAAACAAGGGTTCAAAAACAGGGGTCAGACCAAATCCAGAATCCAGCATGATTTACCCTCTAATGAAAGGTTTTTAAATGTCTCTTGTCTTTTGCTCATGCTGGCTACCATATTTAAAGAGTATTGATTAGTCCAGTGACCTTGAGTTGAAGTAAAACCCAAATATATTTCAGCCTCTGAGATTTCACCTTCTGGTTTCAGAGTATATGCACTGGGACTAATTGTAGCTAAGAACATGAGTTATAGATGTGAAACAATAAAGAGATGAGTTGCCAAAACCCAGAAGGATAGTGACAAAGTATCACTGGAACTGTATCCTGAGGCAATGCAGAAATATTTGGAATTCACTATTGCACCAAGGCAACCATGTGGTCACAATGTTTGGACTTCTGCTTGCTTTTATATGTGTCTATTAGATGGAAGGTATCAGACCTCTGCATGTTTGCCTAAATTCTCTCTGCTGACTCAGCTAACTGGGATTTCATTGAGCCAAAAGGTCACTTCTCTGTCAAACTTTTTGTCCCATGGTGTAGTTTTCTGCCAGCCATGTTGTATGCATCTATGCTGTAGCTGGGTGTTTCCCCTTGGAAAGGAAGCAATTGAATGATATCCAATAAAATCCAGGGTTAGAGGCACTGCAGATCTGTGTGAAGATGTATATTTGTCATGTTCAGATTCTTTTCTAGGTCTCTTGTTTAGACAAGGAGGAGATTGGGGTCCTACTGTGAAAATTTAAGTTTGGACGTGTGCCCTTGTTTTGGAGCGAGTTTTCAAGTGTTTGCTTTTCCATAGGTAACAAAGGCGTGGCACCTTAAGTGTTTAATCTAAATTACATTTGACAAAGTGCACCAGACTTTTGAGTAGTGTTGGGATCAAAAGGAGCTGATGTGAGAACAGGACTTTTTATTATGGGACTCCAGGAACACAGAACAGAGATTAGACAATTCCATCAAAGTCACTGAATTCTGTAATTATACCAAATGCAGTTCAGTGGCAAGTCCCTGCATATGTTCACCACATGCAGAGAGACCTGACCAGTCTGTTCCTCCTACATGAATCAGAAGGACATCTGTCTTTCTTCAGCCAGCTGTTATCAAAACTAGCCATAAACTGTAAGTAGGATGATTTTTTCTTTGCTTGTCTAGTACTGAGAATATGCTTGTGCTGGAGGCCGGTCATCTTGGAGCAAGCTCATTCATAAGTACTGAGCCTTACTCAGATGCCCTTGCTTTTTATGAGCATATAATGCCCTTGTTTTTGAAGAATTTATGTCTGGTTGGTGTGCTTGTGCATGAGACTGCAGAAAGGTATGGGTTTCACGGCCTGGTGACAGGCATGTGACAGTCACCTAGATGTCACAGTGAGTTGCTGTCAGTCTTACAAGCTGTGCATGACTTGGCATTGTCAGCGTGAAGGTGCAGGGTTGGCTTTGTTTCTTTGGCTCTTCTACTGCAATAGCTTGCCCTCATGGCTATCCCTCAAGTGAGATGATTTTCAGGCTCTGCCTTCCCTCAGGTCCGAGTGGTGCAGGCTCTGGGATGGTGCTATAGGTCTCCTTCTGCAGCCCCTCGGGTCCTAATTATCGTTCCCTAACATTAGCCAGCAGCTACCAGCTCCAAGTATGCCAGCTGGAGTTTCCCTCCTCCCTGGACTCTGACTCACAGCTGCCTGCTGCGCCTGGCTTAGATGTTGGGCCCCCTCCTTACACTGGGCCATGATCCCAAAAATTTTTTAATCCTTAAATTAGTCAGGGATGCTGGAAAATTTGAGTATCCTGAGAGGAAAGTGGAAATCTATTTGGATTTCAGTTGGGTGCTCTTGTAACATGGTAATTCAAATTTCACAGTGGTGCAGGCAAGCAAAGAAGGCTAAGTTTGTAGTTCAGCAACTATTTGCCAACCTACACTTTGCCAGCTTGGAAATTCATTCCACATTTAAGAATAATAATAAAAAGGCTATATTAATATTATGTATTTTCCATAAAGATATTCATGGTGCAGAGCTCATCTTTATCTCCTAGGGGAGGGCAGCAGAAGCAGATGTGGGGAATGCAAAGAATTTTTAAAAACAGGGTTTTTTTTATTTTTTAATGGTAACATTTGCTTTCAGAGCCACACAGATGACTCTGGCCCAGGTCATAAAAGTGTTGTTAAAGCAGTGGGAAGGCAAGTAGGGACTGGAGCAAGGGGTGGAAAAGAATGGAAGTTGTTATTAGTCTGCTGCAGACCTCCCGTGAGAGTTAATGCAAATAACCTTAGACCTGGATGTTCACTGCCCCTGATTCACATGCCCTTCAGACACATAAGAAGTTTTGTCTGGGCTGAGCATAAATCTCTGGGCTGTCCTTCTCTTTTTGTGAAATGGGGACATAGGCACTGTCCTGCCCCGCAGAGGCGTTGAGGATAAACATAATGAAGGCTGTTAGGATTTTATGCACTGCTCACATTCAGGTATTTTAAGACCTGAAGTGGCAAGTGGGACTTTTGAAGTATCAAATTTTTTAGGAATGGAGAAATGCAAGGCTGTCTCTACAGTATGCGGTACTGTAATCTGACTATTTTACAAACAGTATCATGCTCAGGTGGGTGTCAAGACTACTTCAGACATAGCTGAGTTCTCTTTTGCCTCCTCTGCTGTGTGCCAGTGTGGAAAGGGAAAGGACAGTGCCGAGTGGCAGTGCTGCGGATAGTGGAACAATGACATCAGGAGAAGCTTCTGGAGGGATCCTGGGCTGAACCAGGCCCTGCTGTTTTATGAAATTCTCCTGGCTCTTGTTCTCAAGAGCCTGACATGTCTATAGACTGAGGAGAGGATAAATTGGAGCTTTTTGGCACCTCTTCTGCTCTCCAAAGGGGCATTTTTGCCTTCTGTAGCTTTTGTGAAGGACAGAATGATTTAGCCCCAGTATGGAGGCAGAGTGAGGGAAAACTATTTAGACTGACTTCCTCTGTATGCACTGAAGAGTTTCTTGAGCTGTAAAGATTTCTCTGTGTGTGTGTGTATTGTGTCAAAGCTAGGTGGTAAAAGGCTGGATAGCATGAGGTAAGTGTTTAGAGAGCTAGTTGACATCCTGAAAATTACCAGACCTTCTCCTGAAACCTCTTACACCCTTGTGCAGGGCTGATTTTCATGTCAGTCACCCAAAAGCCCCTTGCAGAGCTGGGGAACATGACTCTCACACACCTTGTGTGAGCTCTGTCAAATCCATTGGGGGTTACATAGACAAGACTTGCATTCTTTACCTCTGAGCTGGTGTTTTGCAGCCATGTGGGACAGGGCAGGTGGAATTGTGTTGAAGGTTGGGGCTGGATAAATGAGGAAATGGAAGAGACTAGGAAGTGTTATTTGAAACACTTAATGATGAAAGAACTGAAAGAAAAGTACATGAGTTTTAGTGCCCTTTTAGGAGATGCTGTAGAATTAAATGAAACAATACTATTCCTTTGGGAGAATTCAGTATGGTGGTGTTTTGATCTTGTTACAAAAATTAATGCAGAATGCTCCTGATCCACATAAAATTTCTGTAGATTTTTTGGAGTTATAACTGTGAACTTTCAGTAATGCCTGATTTGTTGTGATTTTTTCCCATAACAGAAATTTTGCCTGAAGTTCATAGTGTGGGAGATACTTATGCATCAGAAGGTGAAATAATTTCTAGATGGAAAAATACAGCAGATTAGCAGAGATTATTTTTATGTTGACATACATTTGAAATGTTTTATTTCATTTGTCTTCTTAAAGGAAATACATTTAGTGTGGCTGAAACTTTTCAATGAGTAGCTGAATAACAGGGCTGTAAGGTACCCCTCTGCTGAGGAATTTGTGGGTGCTTGTGCTGACCCTTTGCACAAGAGTCAATCCCCTTGTCTCAGCCAAAGATGTCAGTGATGACTATTCTCACTGCCATGCTGTACATAGAAATAAATGCAAATTTAAGGAGTGGGTCCTACCTTCTCTTCAAGGTCAGGGATTTCTCAAAGTTGTTGATATATCTAGTTGATTTTGTGAGATAACATAATAAATAAGTCTGCAAAGCCAGCTGATCTAGTCAGCTACAGCTGTGGCTGGAGTAAGTTACAAATCCTCTTTTCAACTGGTGGCAAAACTGTTTCAATTAAATCTGCACCACTGGAGGTGACAATAGTTTGGGGAAGGAGAAATAAGCTGACAACATTTGACTGTAATTGACAGCTTCAGCAGGGAGGGCAAGGGGTAAATGGACTATCCAAAGTAAATTCCCTTTTCACCTGCAAAAGCTGCTTCCAATGAAGGACTGAGGCCCCCTGGCAGGGAGGTCAGTGTGGGTTAAGATCACATGCTCCTGCCTATGCTGTGCTAGTTATGTGGATAAGCAGAATTTACAGTCTCCAGGGCTGTCAGTCTGGCCTCTTTCAAAAACACGTAAATGCCTGATCCCAGTCCCAGGGAAACTGATAGGAATTAGGAATCATTCAATTGACTTTGGGTCAGATTTAGTTTCCACAGCCTGCATGTTGTACACCCCACTCAAAAAAATCTGCTGTGTTGGTTCATTGATTTGGAACGTTAGTGTTTGTGTTCATAAATGCAATACAATAGTACAGTTTTGTTCTGCAAGCTCCTGAAAGCCATCAGGTGTCCAGTAGTTTTTCTGGGAGCTGTGGTTGCTCTGTGTTCTGGAGGGCTGGGCCCTGACAATATGCAAGGTGTGTATAAAGTTTTAATTTTTTAGAAAAAATAAGATACAATTTGAAGCTACTTCTACTCCCTGTCCCCCCTGATGCCTCCTCCTTTGTAAAATACTGACTTTAATTGGAACATGCTGGAATAAGTTTCTTCCAGTTATTTCATTTTGCATTGTTTTAATTGTAACTTGGCTCTGAGGCAAGATTTTGTTTATTGTCTGTGTGTAAACTTTTATGATACCTGTGTAAACTTTTATGATGAGGTTTGCTGTGGCTGCTGCATTCTGGTCATTCTGGTTTTCCACTCAATTCCAATTCACTTAAACCCGCTGTGCATTCTTTCTGGAAAAGCAGAGCCAATGAAAGCCATGTGTTGCTGTCTCAAAAGGATTCCCTCACTACAGGATTTGAAACTTTTCTGTGGTCCAAACCTTGGCTCTGCCCTCAAAAAAGAAACCCCACAATCCACATGAAAGCATATATTCTTAAGTAAAATCGTGTCAGGAGAAAGTTTGCAAGAGGCGATTCCTTCCTATACCCATCTTGGCAGTCTGCCCAGGTCGCCCATTTAATGTTTAAATAGTCATTTTAATTGAAACATTAAAACATTTCCACCTTTTGAAAGCCATTAGTTTACCTGGGATGGGAAAAGAGGAACTACAGAAATAAACTGTCTCAACAGTTCACCAAAGACAGCAGTCTGTGTGGCCGGAGTTCTGCTCCAGAAGGCTTTTCATTGCACCTCTAAGTCTCAAAGGGCTCCATAGTTAGTGACCTCCTTAATTCTTTTTCGTTCATTTGTTTTCTCAGCTTCTTCATAATGAGCAATTGCTAGAGGTGTAAGTGAACACATTTTGCCTAATTATGGACCATTCCAAACACTGTGGACTGGAAAGCTCTGCTCTTGCCTTCAGTGTTTTTTGGGAAAGACTGTGCGGAGAGAAAAGCAGAGCAAACAGAGTGGGATATTTTACTAAAAAGAGCATAGTGTTAAGTGAAGAGAGAGAGGTGAAATGAGGAGAAAGGTAAAGAAAACTCCTGAAATGCTTTGAAGATTTACATGTATTCAGCCTAAAAGCCATGTCTACAGGAAGTAAATATTATCTTCGTATTTATACTGTTGGGCACATGGGAGATGGAGAAATCACAAAGGGACATTAAGTGCTGAAACTCCAAGCTTTTCAGCAACGAGATCTTGCTTGTCCATCTGCCTAGTGTAGCTGGGTATACACACAGGGTATGTCTGCACACACTTTTACATACAGATGCAAGTTTACTCTTTCTGTGATGTAAGCTCTCCAGGTTTGAGTTAGCTCTAACCATCAGCTCCACAGTCATGGTACTTTTAATAAGCTTGGCCTCTTTTAGTTACTTCTGTACAAACTCTTTTCAGAGCCGTTGTATATTGAGTTAATCGCTAGTGCAAGTAGGATTTGCTTTCTCATGTCTGCAGAAGGCTTTATAGATCTATCTTTAGCTAGGATGCCTTAAGCATCTGCCTAGCGGCCTAATTAATTTTTAAAAAAATCTACTTAATAAGATATGCCAGAAAGGTTATATGTGCTTCTGACTCGCAGCTTGTATGCTTTTTCTGAACATTAGGGAAACTTCTCTTTGTGGGTGAGATTCACAGTTCTGAAAATGGTCCCCAGTCAGATGATCTGAAAATGACAATAGGGCAACTTTTCTAAGTCCTTACAAAGGAGATGGTGTGGTTGGCAATTCCACCTTAGCTCCTGCAATACAGCTCTTTGAGTTAGCCTGGTTACTCAGGTACCATAGACAGTGAAAGGTTACAGAAGCCTTAGACTGCTTTATTTTATGCCAAACATGAGCTCATATTAATGGCTCCTTTACATTCAGGCCAGAAAGCTCTACTGGGTTCCTTTTTGGCTTCCTTTTTTCTTGTTAGTTATGGCTGAAACTGGATGTTAGGGAGAACAGGGATCTCCAAAGTGCCAGCACCTGCTGCAGAGCTCATTACAAGAGGCCCTGCTTGTAATGGGTTTCTGTTCCCAAGAAGACCATTACTTGCATACCCAACAGATTCTCATGCTGTTAGGTGTAGAACTCCAGGTACTGAGGCACACTGTTTTCATGCTGCTATGGAAGATGAGTTGTTCAAGTCAAATTTAGCTGTTGCCTACTTTTTTTTTTTTATTTCTTTTCTAACCGTAACAATTTAACTTACATGGCTACGGGTGATTTACTTTGTTACATATTCATAGCTAGGTTAGGCTGTCGTGTCTCTGTTTACTCCACTGCTGTTTGCTGACAGATGGGGGAAAATATGCTGAATTGATAGAGTCAAAGAAGCTGCTGATAGTTATGTTTCCATTGCTAAGATTAGATGGTAAGAATATACTGATTTATGTTAATATATAACTCATAGGGAAGTCAAATAAGTAGAAAACTTGGCACGTTCTTTGCATGTTGATCCCTAAAAATAATTTAGTCTTGTATGATATTTTTTCATAGTTTGGAACCATCTCTTGCTAACTTCATTCTTCTTTACAATTCAGAATGAATCAATATTTGGGATTTATAAAAACAGTCTAATGGACTCAGATTTTGCAACTTGTCAAGAAGACTTTTATGTCTAAATAGCTATTAAAATGGTGCAAAACTCTGGGAGATGTGGACAATATAACCTGTGTTGTTAAAGCTTGTGCAGTCCTCCTCCCCAGATTATTTTGAATTCCATTGTGCAGGATCCCAGATGACTATTCAATCTGTTAGAATCTCTTCAGTTAATGAGGAAAAACAGAAACAATTGTTGACAATAGGCTTGATTTCAAGTGCAGCTCTTGCAGTGTTTTGGAACTCGCCATTTCCAGACTGGAGGTGATGATATTTTTCAGTGGGAAATCTCAGCTATAGGTTGTGTGAGAGTATAGGTTGTGTGAGTGTAGTGTTCTATTTTTTTTTCCTATAGAAGTAATCTAGCTGTATCTTAATTACTAAAGGAGGAAGAGACCTTACCTGACCTTGAGAGAGGAAGATAGGTCATCACGTATGTGATGTCCAGTGAAACCTCGTGGAGTTCTGTTTTCCACTCATCCAATAGCACTTGGATATCTAGTAGATCACTTGGATTATAAAACTACTAACTATGGCTCATTACTGGTGCAGTCACAGGAATGGTAGTGACAGGCTTCTTAGTAAATTAGCTGCTCCTTTTGCTTTTCCTACAGCCACTGACTGCTGTCAAAAGATAGACTGTGGGGGGGAGGGGGCTAGGGCATTGCTGAGGTACAGCACTTAGCAAACTGCTGAGATTTTTGCTATTAATAATACAGAACAAATTCTCAGAAAATAGCAAAGAAGGGACAAAATCACCTAAAAGTTGAACACAAAAAGAAAGCCATTCTTTTAACCACTTCAGTCACATAAACAATGGCCTTTGAAATTCACCAACCACTGTTTGGTTTATTTTTATTTAGAATCATAGAATCCTTT
>NW_008624396.1:2149-10170 GCF_000691845.1 Merops nubicus | reverse complement strand
AGGGGGGTGACGGGGACAGTCCAGGCTCTGCTGAGTGCCGTGGCGAGAGGCCGAATCAACGCCGGGTCTGGGTGGAGCTGCCCCTGGTCTCCGGCAGGAGGGCTGAGGAGGGAACCCATCCCACCTCCTTCTCTTCCCATGGGCAGGAGCCTGTGGTCCCAGGCAGCCCCCCCAGTTCCTGCGTTGTTTTGGGCAGCACAGAACATTTCCTTGTTGTTAAATGTCAGATGCTTTAATGATCAAGATCTAAACATAAAACCATAATGAAATTAGTTGCTATTTCATGGCTGATTTGTGGGCAGTGCAGAGAGGGAAGGTTTTTGGAAGGGGAAAGGTTAATCTGCAGGGTTCTGTGGTGCTGGCAGATAGCACCAGTAATACCAGATGCTCACCTGTCACTCTGGGACATTTTTGAGTAAAAGCAAATCAACCTGGTGTCAAAGATGAATAATTGGGATTTCTTATATTAGTAATATTTATTTATTTTTAAAAATCTGCCAAGAAGCAAGATGATTGCTGTTTTCTGTGGTATTTTACTCTCTGGACATTTAACGCCAGTTTCAAGGCTGTGTTTTTATCTCTACCTTAATTGTAAACATATCTTTCTAAGAGCTTAGAAATCTGCAAAGAAAACATAAAATCTACTGCTCTGACAAGCCTAAGGATTCTCAAGGAAACATAGAGAGAGTGTCATTAGCCATGGGAAGCACAGTCAACTTCCAGCCTGTCCTCTGCTGTAGGTGTCTGGTCAGCAAGCTCATATGTTGCACATTGACTGGGCAGCTTTCTCCCCTGGTTTTCCATGGTTTCTATGAAGAGAGTAATAATTTGACAAATTACCTGCTTTTCTTTTGGGTCACTATGCTGCTTTTTTACACTGGAGAAAAAAAAATAAATAAGGACAAGTTATGGCCTGTGATGGGAGGGGCAGAACAGCTCTCTTCCCCTGGAGCTAATTTGCTAATTCTCCGCTCCAGAGGTAACCTCCCTCACTGAGCCTCAGGACGAAACAGGTGGGGAAAAAAACCTGAAATCAGCTACAAACAGGTTTGTTCCTTTGGGCAAGGATAAACTTTCCAGAGAGGCCTTGCAGCTAGAGGAGGGTAGATGGGTCAATTCCACGGCTGGTTCCTGCGGTGGCGCCTCGCAGGGCAAAGGGTGAAGGATCGGGGTGGGGGGCGTGGGCGCTGCCGCCCTCCCGACCAGGGTGCTGCTGCAGGAGGGGCTGCGGCACACCCCTGGCACCCCTGCTTTTCTTCAACACCAGTGTTTAGATCAGGGCTGTTAAGCACCTTTGCAACGCTCCGTGTGGTGTTCTGGGTGACAAAGGGCAGAGCCCTTTCTGTTAGTTTCATTTTGCAAATGAACCCAGAGCGTCCTGCTGGCCATCCCTGTGCTTCCCACCGGGGAGGGGAGCTGAGCGACGTTATTCGACCGTTACTTCAGGCCAGCAGAGGGGTCTTTGGTAATTCTGATTAAATTCATCTGCAGGATGAGAATTCTGGGTTAAGCAACCTGAAAATCAGAAAACAGTTCATGGAAGATTTCTTGAAAACATTTTAGTATGTGTTTGCTTAAATCACGTGGTGATGCTGCTGGGGAGGCCGCGGTTCAGCGGGCAGAGCAAGAGGGGTGTCAGGTTTGGCTCTCACAGTGCTGCTTGTCCCAGGCCAGCCGTGGCCCTGCAGGCTCAGACTTCATCGTTCAGGTCTCTGATGCTGTAGAGGGCATTTACTCCTTGCCCAAACTGTATATTCCTCTCCTGGTCTGAGTGCCAGTGCCACAGAGCTGCAGTTCAGTGCTGCTGAATTCCATGGAAGTTGGTACTGTTCAGCTCTTGGGAACAGCTCAGCTTCTGCTGCTGAGGCTTGTGGACTCGGCCGCTTTCTGCACTTGTGTGCAGGAGAGACTGAGCTTTGTGGAGAGAATGAAGGGAGCTGAGGACCTGGAGATCGTGGCAGCACGCTGAGCACGGGACGGAGTTTGGCACGGGGCGTGTGGGTGGTGTCGGTCGGAGGTGGCAGCAGCTCCTGTGCACACCACGCTGTGCCATCCTTGGCCAGGAGTTCAGCTCCGTTCAGGCTTCCTCACCCCTTCCTAGTGAGCTGTCGGGTCTACTGAAGAACGTGTGTGGTGCCTTCTCCCACCACACCCCATTGAGGGCTTCCAGCTGTGGGTAGCCATGGCCAGCACAGCTGTGAGGTGAAGGACCATCGTGAGCTACTTTGAGAGAAGGCACAGCCTCAACTGACCATCAGGTGCTTCACAGATACCTTTCCCCTTCCTGGACAATGTATCCTAAATGTGCTGTGTATGTCAGCGTGGAGTAGATGCTCACACAGACAGCTGCTCGTGCTGCACCTGACAAAGTGTTTCTTTTTATTGCCATGCTAAAGAATCCATCCTCGGGGGCTCCTCCTTACCCACTGAGGGTCGGTTTGGCTCAATTCTGTTTCGCCTCCATATGTTTTCAGTATGTAAACATCAGACTCCTGGATGATAGTGTGTTTGGACTCCATGAGGCCTGTAGGATCTAAGCATCAAAAAAAAAAAAGGAACTAAAAATAACAAAACCAAAACTGAAAAGCCCCAAGACCCATGTTACAGTCCACACTTTGAAGTTCTTGCTTCTCTGCCGGTGGTCAATGAAGCTGTGTTGTAAAGGCCTTGTTCTTGAAATGAACCAAACCAGGCTTTTATTTTCCTTTTTTTTTTTTTCTTGTTTTTTAATCCTTTCTTCCCCAGTTAAGAGTGCATCCAGCCTTGTGTGCCGCAACTCCTTCCCTCCCGCCCCCCCGTTCCCAAGCCCTAGGGAAACACAGGTGTCAGTCCGGTGTTGCAGGTCATGTTGTCCTTCCCTGGCAGCCGTCGGTCGTTGAACGTGTGCATGTTGATCACGGCGTCCGTCTTCACCATGACGGGGGGCTGGGGCTTGTGTTTGACCCGTCGCTGGCAGGTGAGCGACAGCCGGATCTCCTCGGCCATGGCGCTGCAGAAGGAGCGCTGGGGACAGCAGGGACAAAAAGCACCGTTACTGCTGGCAAAAGGTTCTGCTGACCTCTGGCTGAGCAGGAGAGCGCTGAAAGGAGGCTCTGCAGGGGCGGGCGGGAGGGTTAGGCTGCCTTTAAGGCACCAGCTGTGCTGAGTGGGACTTCAGTGATGCACCGGTGCCTGGCTGACCCCTCTCCCCTTTGGCAAGAATTGTACCTTTGACGCACTAAGTCCTGCAGAAGGCAGAGCCCCAGGCGGCTGCAGGAGTGCCAGTGCTTTGTGTGATCCCTGCTGGGGGGCTGGTGGATTTATGTGCTGGCAGTCAGAGACCTATAGAATCCTGCTGGGCTTGGTAGTGGGCAGTTATCCTTCATCTGTCTAGTCTGTCACATGGGCAGCTTGCTTTGATTTGTGGTCATGCACACAAATACACTTTCTGCTTACTGTGCTGTGACACGCCAGGAAGAGCGAAAACTGCAAAAGCAGTCTCTTGTTTCATGACCACTGATCAGTGACAGCGGGTGGGACGGGCTGTTTGTGTAAGTGTTGTGAAAAGCTGATGAGATAGTGTGAGGCTTCCTGGTGGACAGTGGCCAGTTCCTTGAGGCTCTTTGAACAGGACTGGGGAGAAGAGATGGGGACTTCATGCATGTACATATTACACCTGGAATGTGCAATGCGATTGTGTGTGATCTTGGCAAGCACATAGAACAGCCCTGAAAGGTCCCTCCCAAGACCTCTGTATTTTCATTATTTATGTGTTGGCTTGCTCAAAATTGCCTTACAAATGTTTACTTCTAGCTACTGCAGCAGCAGATGACCCTAATCAGAGTAGACATGGTTTGCCCCCTGCTTTGAGGCTGTCTGAGTGGGACAGAGCAATGAGCCTTAGGGGGCAGCATTTTGGGGGTGCTACACTGGACGTGGAGGCAGTGGAGGCAGGGCTGAACCCCTCTGCCCTCTCCCTGCCTGTCTCTGGGGTCAGCGTGCAAAATCCTCAACGGCTGGGCTAGTGGTGGGGCAGGAAACAGAGGAAGTGGCATGAAACGAGTACCTGCTCACGCTCCGCTGTTTTGCGCAGCTTGTAGATGAACTCCACCACGGCTACGAAGACAGACAGCACCAAGCCTGCTGCCAAGACAATGAAAATCCCCCCGATGTTTTGGATGCCCAGAGCACTGGCCTCCTTGTTCTCATCCTCAGGGCAGCCATTCCCCCGCCACCATTTCTCCTTCATTACGTGGAGCTTGTCCTCCTCCTGAAGCTGGAGGATGGCAATGGTGATCTTGTCCCTGTACGGTGACCCTGGGGAGGGGGAACACCATTACACACATAGGGAAAACAGGACAAAATTATGCAAAGTAGGCAATGTGTCTGCTCTAATCGGGGCTGCTCAGACCTCTCTTCAACAGGCAGGCAGCGTAAGCTTTGGTATTTGGAAGTTTGCTGTTGGGAGTGGATTGTCTGAGTCCGCTTACCTGTTGCATTTGTAGTAAGTAGCCCCACTCCAGGGTACCTACAGAAACCCCCCCGCTGTCACTTACCCATGGGAGTCCCAATCCCATAGCCTTTGGAGTCGATGAGCCCCCCGATCTGCGTCAGGTTGCAGTTCCTCTGGGTGATGTACTCGATGGTGGTTGACTCCATCAGCAGGGCGTAATCGGCGGTGAGCGTTCGCTGGATTCCTTCCTCGTTGTTCTTAACAAGTGCTGTGGGTTTGCTGCTCATGAAAGCCCACATTTTTTCAAACGTGGAAATCTTGGATTTCTGGAAAATGATAGCCCCCCCCAAAAGAAAAAATTAATCTTCTGTTTGCAAAACCTTGTGTCTTTTCAGGAATTAATAATAATACCTGTTTGAGGACAGATCACACAGTGGAACTATTACCGATCTGACCTAGTCTTCAGTATCTCTCTGCTTTCACTGCCCAACGTTATTTGGCTTCACGTTGCTGTAACAAGAGGCAAAGGTTCCAGCACACATTGTGCAGGTGCTCAGCAGAAAGAGTCGCTGCTCTGGAGCCCGTGAGCTGCAGGTGGGACTGAGCTGTCCCTCTGCTCCACGGGGTGCAGCCAGCCCTGCCTTGCTGCCCTGCAGGCCTTGCTCGTGTGGCCGGCTATGGGCACTTCTGCTCATGTGGAATGGTTTCCTAACCAGAATTTTGTTTGTCCTGTAATGTTTCTGCATGACAAGAGAAGACAAAGAACGTTTCAGGGGGCATGTTTTTCTCTTTTGCACATACTCTATTATATTTT
Organism: Merops nubicus; assembly: GCF_000691845.1. Lineage (NCBI taxonomy): Eukaryota > Metazoa > Chordata > Aves > Coraciiformes > Meropidae > Merops > Merops nubicus. The sequence goes on along the minus strand of NW_008624396.1, from coordinate 4,924 downwards.
TGTCTTTCCTCGAGCATTGCAGGGGAACATGTCTCCTCTGAGATACGTGCAACTGCCGAACACATTTACGTCTCCACGCAAACAGAACCGTAGAAATATTCAAGAGGTTTGTCTTAAGGCTAAAAATAGACATGGATGTTTTTTCACTATCAGCAGACGTTCTGTTAGAAAAGGAGAAATATGTTTTCTACCTTACTATTCATGTGAATGTTTTTCTTCTCCTAGATGTGTTGAGTGAGAAGAAATATGCTTATTTTATGTCTTTCCGTAACATTTGAAATATACCATTTATCGACAACCACCTTCTGAATTGTCTCTGTGTAGGTTGTCTCAAAAGACAGAACTGGCTTTAGCCTTGAAAGACTCCCCAGGAAGCTCTCCCATCGGCTCTCTCTTGAAGTGCTCCCCTCGCTGGTCCCTGTGTTCCGTGGGTGAATGCAGCTCTCACCACACCAGCTCTGTATGTCCAGTTGAGCCCTGCAAAAGTGCTGGATGTCAAGGCTTGTGTCCATGCTGCTGCCTGCTCCTTTATGTGCCATTCTTCTTTTCTGCCCAGTTTCTTGTTTTTCCTATATCTCTTTATGCCTTCTTATTTTATGAGAGGCAGCTTAGTCAGCCAACACCACCTCCTCCACAGCAGTACTTGGGGAGATGCTAGAGTTGGCTGGGAAGTTGGAGGGGCTGGGAAGTCTTTGTGCTTTGCCTTCAGCAGGGGTAGGTGCTCATCTGCAGCTGCACGGGCTGCCGCCGTGGCAGAAGCTGTGCTTTCTGGTTTAGCTCCTTTTATCTCTGTTTCAGGTCTCTGTCCTTCCGTAAGAAAGCAGGAGATGGAGCCCCAGCCCATCCCAACTGCTGCTGTCACATCACTCCCTCATTTTTTCATATTTCCCTAAAAGTGCCAGCATAGGTTCATTTGATAAAAACACTACAAATAAGGGTAAATTAGCTAACAAAAAATTCCCTCCTAGTGCTTTGTATTTCAAAAGCTTTGTCTGTCTACCTCCTTTTTTTCATCAAGTTTAACAAAAGTGATACAAAAGCTTAACACCCCAAGTGCGTCGGTGTCACGCGGTGACGAAGGCTGTCCCTCTGTCTTTAGCCCTGTGAACTCATTCTCCTGACTGAAGCAACCACGGACTCATTTCTTCTTGGTTAAAGCTCGTGCTTGTTATAATCCACTTGATGAACGTGCAGTAGTGGATGTTCCAGAGCAAACTTCATTCAAGAGGCAGGATAATCTCCCTCACTTGAAAATCTGGACCAGTGCCTGTAAGGTAGATTTGTGGCATCTATCAAACCTCAAAGAGAAGCAAAAAGTGCAGCCTCCAAAAGGATTATTAAATATCAGTGCATTACAATGGGTAATTGAAATGAACAGCACACTCGGCTAGCTGATAAGGACTTGTTTAACATTTATATAGTTCACATCAGAGGCCTCTGGGTTCACGGCTATCCCTTTCTCTCCTTCTCTTCCTGCAGTTAATGCTCCTTGGATGTTGACACAGAGCTCTTAAACAACATCAGTGTTCTCCCAGTTTAAAGCATAGAGCAAAATAAACTGGCAAAAAATCAATAGTCTGCGTTTAGTGAAGCTAATAGGACTTGCATGAGGCATTGTAGCTCTTCAGAGAACTTAAATTACATGAGACAGGGCTCCCTGGAAGAGAAAAAACACTTTTCTCTTCCCCTCTTAAATCACCACTTCTGACCAGCTGAAAGGACTTCACTGTGAAATGCCAGGAGGGGCTCAGCTCTCTCAGCTCTGGCTGCACCACTTCGAGCTCTGGGCATCCTGGGTGGGGGCACCTGTGGCAGGGGCGCCCCTCTGCCTGGAGCTTGCCACCAACCCACAGCTACCTGTTGCTGCTTGCTTACACGGAATGCAACAGGGAAAACCCTGGCAATTCGGGGCCGAGCCCCTCAGCAGGGAAGGGCTGTCCCCCCCTGGCACAGTGTGGTGGGTGGCAGTGGCCTCCTCCTCCCCAACGACAAGGCTCTGGCAGCTCTTTCGGCAGGGCCAGGCAGGCCCTTGGTGCAAGCGGGGTGGCTCGACACATGGCTCTGGTCAAGACAGTCTCAGGCTCTCCCATAGCTAAAACCTGCTACCTCCTCACTAGGAATTTATTTCCTATTAGTTTCTTCAACTTAGCTAACATGAGATAAAGAGTGCTCCTTTTCCAAGTGAAAATTCACCACCTGAATTCTCAGCACAGCACTGGCAGTTTGATAGACGGGGCTATTTGTTAAAAGTCCAATTTAGAAGCAATTGTCAGTCATTGTGAAAGCAGTCATCAATCAAAAATTGCAGGACCAGCTACGGTGCAGAGCGTGTACTGCTCCAGCTCACACCTAATTCCAGAGAGCTTCGACCACTGTACATTTTTTCCTATTAAGAGAAAAGTTTTTCCTTTCTCCCTTTCTTCCTCTCAGAACACTTCAGCCATGCTGCAGTGGTGGCCACTTATTTATAGGCATTTGGATGACATCACCTGAGAACATACCTTACAAATACGCAAAACCATCTTAGTACTAATGTAAAAGTAAAGAATGCACAGAAATTGTGTTTATTTTGCTGGATTTCTCTCCGTGTTTGCATGTGTGTACATTTTGTTCTGCTGGCCCTTCGATTTTACACTTAGAGTAATTTATCTTAAAAAATCCTTACTGGGCTTAGGTGCTGGTTTGATCCGACATTTGCTGGGCTGTGGCTAGGTGTAAATTTCTGCTCTGTGGAATCCCCATTTGCTTGTGTGGGCTGCAGAAAGGAAAGCTGCC
>NW_008624396.1:0-2118 GCF_000691845.1 Merops nubicus | reverse complement strand
TGGTGGGGGCGGAAGAAAGAAACCCTGCCAGTGGCAGGTGGAGAGCCCCTCCTGCACCCCTGCATCTTCTGCAGGGCCTTGGGGCCCCTCGGGGCCAGCTTTGCTTTCCTGCCAAGGGGAGAGGAAGAGGAACCTCTGGGTTGCTCTGAAGCATTAGGATAAATGGCCTGATGCCGACCCCTTCCTGGCAGAGAAGTTCCAGAGTCGGGAGCTCCGGAACGTTTGGAATGACGGAGATTGCTGCCAGTGAACAAAGGCAGTGGTTGAACGCTGCTGGAGCCGTGGTTCACACCGGGGGTGTCGTGTCTCTCCCACCGACTGATTGGAACGGAGCTTCTCCTCAGCCTGGCTGGGACACACGAGATGGGAATCTGGCATCTCAGTAAAACCTGGCTAAATGAGGTGTGTGCATGGAGAGCTGAGTACCAGCCCCTCTGAAGGCTGAGGCTGCAGTGACATGGAAAACACCTCTAAATTCATTCTTTAGAGTCACAGCTCAGAAGCTGCCTTTAATAACCAATGCTTCAAGACCAGTCACCCAAAGAAATTAATGGAATAGTTTAGAGGAGCCCCTACAAGGCATCTTGCCAAGACATACGCTTTTTTATCAGTGAAATTGGCAAGAAAGTAACTTTCAGGCTTAAGATTTTCAATTCCAGCCTGTATGGAAAAATAAATTGATTTTCACCAACTGAAGATACTTACTCTTGAGAATTTAACATTTCTGTACAAGGGAATATCTATGTTCACACATACACAGGCTCTCACATCCACACTCCAGCCTGCACGTGACACCCGGCGTTTGTTCGCAGCGACAGCGTCCTCTGCGAGACATGAAGGGTTTCTGCTGTGGTTTGTAATGAATGCTAGATGCTGTTCCTGAGTTAATTGATCCCTGCTTAATCCTGCAACTCGATCTATGTTGCCAGGGAATAAATAGCTTCTCAGTAGCTTTTTCATGAAGTCAGAATCTGCCAATACGTTTGGTAAAATTCTCTCTTCTGATTCCCATTTGCTGTCGCAGCTCTATAGGCAAAAACCTGTGTGGGCACAAGAGCCACTTGCTGTGGGTCTTCCCCAGAGACACGTTTGGGCTTCGTTCAGTTGGTTTTTAGCAGAGCAGAGGAAGGTGACCTGTGCCCTTGGCCATTCTTCCCGTCCCACCCAGCCGGAGGGAGGGCAGGTCTGAGCAGACAGTGGAGGTGCCCGTTGCTGTGTCCCCCGGACTTCTTGCTGTTTGAGGGATGTCCCTGCGAAGGTGGGGCTGGCAGAGCAGCCACTCAAACCACCACTGGATCTGCCCAGTCGTTTGACAGAGACCTCGCTGAGGTGTGGGAGAAGTTCTGGCTCTAACGTATTTCTCTGTACACGAAGGACAAGTGAACGTAGCATCCCACACGAGTGCACTCGCTGCTCTAGTAATGGAAGCACTTGTCAGAATGCACATGCCAGAGAATTCATCTCCAAAAAACAGTAATAATCAAAACAGAAAAAGGAAAATACTCTGGATCAACAGACATTGTCAAATGCCTGTTAGAAGCCTGAAGAATGATTCCGATGGATAATGATATGAAACAATAAATATACTCTGTCCTGGATGATTTGTAAACCAGACATTTTCCTTTTATTCCCATATAAAACTCTCATTGGAAAAAGTAGTTAAAACACACCAGTGAAAGTCTGTCCTTTCCTGATAGCTGTTCTAGGTTTATATTGCTTTTGGAAGGTACACGTCTGACCATGCCAACGACAGGAGTGGATGCACCAGCTCCACTGCAGAGAGCAAACTAACAGCAGCAGCCTGCCATTCCATGGAACGTTTTCATGTCCCAGGATTAATTAAAGATCAAACTATGTTTGATCTTTAATTTTTCAAATTAAACCATCCTCCACATCTTTCTACCAATCTCTGTTCCTGCCTGGCAGCCTAAGCAGAGAGACTCAGGAAGCGTATTGGCTGCTTAACCACCTAGCCAGGGGAAGCTGCAGAGGAACGTTTCTGTGCCTTGTTACTAAAATTCAGCCTGCTGGCTGCTGTCAGTGGCTGTTGGCCCCTCAGCTGCTGGCGGCCCAGCCCGGCTGCCCCTGCGCGGGGCCTGCTCAGGGGGTGGCAGCCCG